>NW_028190023.1:228302-240314 GCF_048542155.1 Nylanderia fulva
TTACACCTAACGCCGAACAGGCCGCTGAAATATTGCAAATTCTCCATTTAAAGTTCTCAAACATTATGCTTTACACCCTTTACTACTGTTGTTCATAATAATCGTATAATAATCGTAAATGATATAATTCTGTTGTGCTGAACTAACGGAATATATTCGTCCTAAACAATTATAATGACTTTTACGTTTAACCCAATGCGATACATTTCTGCCATTAATTGTTTTTTTTTTAAATGTATAATAGCGTGGAATTTCTATATATAAATACTCTCTTGCTTCTTTATCTCGAAAGTTTAATGAGAAATAATCTATTAACATAGTCACTTGATTTAAAGCAGAAGTCATTATGTCGTCAATGTTTTCATTTTCAATTATAATATTTTGTTCATTAGGAAGATGGACTGGCAAACGCATTATAGAATGACTTTTATCTTGTAATTTCTTACCAAGAATACGCCAACTGGCTTCGACAGGTCCAACATAACGAGCTTCAATATAATTATGTATCTCATCATGATCAATAATTACATTTTCTGTTATTGGTTCAATGGTTATAGCAGCAACATCGTGTCCTTTATAAATATATTTATACAAATATTTAACCGATTTAATACTTGAAACTACCTCAACGTTAATATGACAATTAAATATAATCGAAAAAATAGGGCAATATGGAACAACATAACGATTATTAACTATATATTGGCCAGGGCGTTCAAAATTTCTACCATTATTTCGTCGACGATAATAAGGATAAGCATCTTCATTCATTTTAGTTTCTTCAAGAAAAGATTTCGGATAGTGTTTCGAACAACGTCCATCTACCAAACACCAATCACCACAAGGTCCATGAATCATATGTTTCATGATTATATCATGTAAAATACGATTTTCACATGGATCAGGAATTTCAGCAGAAATGTATTTATCAACAATTTGTGGAGTTGTTATTTTAAAATTATATTTTATAATTAACATATGAATATGTGGCAAACCACGTTTTTGAAATTCAATGACATACACAAACGCTGCTACTTCACCAAAAAATTTTTGCTTAACGATTAAATCAATTAAATAATCTTTTTTAATATTAAAAACACGAGCACAAATGTCAGGTCTATCAGAAGCTTGTTGACCAGGCAATAGATTTTCCTCAATTTCACGCCATTTTGGATTGCAAGTCATTGTGATAAAAAGATCTGGCTTACCAAATTTACTAACAATTGCCATTGCATCTTGATAATTTTGCAACATATTACGCGGCGACCCAATAAATGTGGAAGGAAGTATAACCATTTTTCCAATACGTCCATTTAAGTTATTCGCTGTAGTTTGTAAATAATCTCTTAAACCTTGATATGTTTCGGTACGTAATTCTTTTTGATGATTTTTACAGTAATCAATTCTATCTTTTTCCATTTTTACATAACTATCTACAAGCCATTGCTGAAATAAGCGACGTCCTAATAATAAAAAAACATTAAATTTATCACGGATAGCCATACGATATTTAATATATTGTCCTCTAGTTATTCGTCTATGACTATTTAATTTTGTTAAATCGCGATGCCATCCTGAAGTACCATATGGATAAAACAATGGATATATCCATGGCTCAACATTTGGATCCATAATACTAACTTTTTGTAAAATTTTAGTACTTCTATTACGTATTGTAACGTATGATTCTGGAATTTCTCCATCAGCAGTTGTGCAAAAAACAGCAGCAACTTCATTAGATCTTTGAGCATTATATCGACGTCGATCCATACCTGGTTTTAAAGTAAATAATAATTGTAATTCCGGTAATAATTCACCAGATTCCATTTCTAAACATCGTTGATTTTCTAATTCTTCACCCATCATTTGATAAGATTGAGAAAATACATTAAATTCTCGCATTATATGTTCAAGGTTTTGTACAATTTCAAAATCTAAACACGAATTTTGACTAAGACGATAATTAATCGCTTCATTTGAATCCACAATGAAAAGTTGGCCATAAGTGGGACTTTCATTTTGCGCCGCATACAATGCTGTATTAATTTGATAATAAATTTGTCCTTGTATTTTAAAACAATATGGACTAGGACATCTTCCTTGCAAATTAACCAAATTTGCATTAAACGAAGCAAATGAAAATGAACTATTATAACTACGAATATGTTGAAAAAAACTATTAGATTTTACATGACTTCCGTCAAATAAAGAATGAAGAAATTGAGGAAGTTCTGGCATTGGTTGCAAATACACTGCACCATGATTACAACAATCATGAAATGAATTTCCTCTATTAGATATTTTTTCAGATACAAAATGCTTTGCATTGCAATGAACGCAAAACACATTCATAGAACCAATATAATATTCAACAACATTATTTACTGACATAGTATTATTTAAACAAGGTTGATATTTTTGTCGTGATCAATAACGAGATTGCCATTCTGCAAAACGTTCCTGGCATACTGATACAGTATTTCCCGAATTTTGTTCTATAACTTCATTATCCAATTCTATTACATGATTATCACGTATTGTACCAGGAGTACAAACAATTTGTTCGTGTAATATTATATTATTTGATGATTGTTCTTCAACATCATCATCTAATTCTATTACACGATTATCACGTATTGTACCAGCAATACAAATAGTATGATTTTTATTATCAACTGATTTTGGTATATTATTTATTACTTTTGCAATCTGACGACGACGATGTTGATTTTCTGCTTTTCTTTCACAACGTCGTCGTTGAAATTCTTCTTCTTCTTCTTTAGTACGCTGTATTTTGCGTCTCGGCATTTTTATAAAAGTATTAATAATATATTAATAAATATACTAATTAACACAGATACGCTAATTAAAAAATATGCATACACACGTATTATAATTCCCGTCAAATATATGTATGTATTATACTATTAAAATTCACACAACTAAAATTTAATTTTACACTTTACAAATATAAATATATACAAAAAAATATGTAAGTGTAATTCTTTGTTAATTAAAATACATAAATATATATTAACTATTAAACTTTAAACATATAAAAATTTAAATATACAATTCAAAATTTAATTTTTAAAATTTTAAACGACAAAAATAATATTAATATACTACACTAATAAAAACAAAATTGTATTAATTATTAAAATTTAAACAAACTACTGAACTACTAAAATTTTTTAGATTTTTAATAAAAATATGTACAAAGAAATAAATAGAAATACTATGTTAAAATAGCAATTTATTAAATAAATATTGTTTATTAGAACTTAAACAAATAAATTAAATTATGCAAATTTAAATTATTAAAATTACAAATTAAAATAATTGAAATTGAATTTTTAGAAGTTTAAACGCAAATCTATAAAAAATCATCATCATCATTGTCATTATCATCATCATCATCATCATCATCATTATCATCATCATCATCATTGTCGTCATCATCATCATTATTGTCATCATCATCATTGTCATCATCATCATTATTGTCATCATCATCATTGTCATCATCATCATTGTTATCATCATCATCATTTTATTAAAATATATATTAAATTATTTACAATTTATGTACAAAATCTATATTAATAATTCATACAAATACGGAAAAATATAACAGGAAAAAATATAAAACAAATACAAGTAATATAAATACAAACATGCAATATATATATATACAATTACAACTATAATACTTAATTTCTTATATAATACTTAATATAATATTATAATTGAATATTATTAGAAATAAGTCCGCGTTTTTACTCCATACCTGAAAATAAAATAATAAATATTAATGTTAAATAAATAATAAACAGTTATATTTTATAAATTTATAAAAAATAATATAATATTTTGTTATACTAATAAAATATTGTACGAAAATTATAAGACTACAATATAGGATAATTCAAAACGAGTGTAAAAAGCTTTAAGAATATTTGATTTTGCTTTTGCGTTCATAATAATCTTTTCCTTTTTAAATGAGAAAAGAATATATATCATATATATATATATATATATATATATATATACACATATATAGTAGAATGTACTACTTAAGACTCACAAGGGAACGTCTTACATTGTTTAGGCTGAAATAAAAAGCGACTATTACCAATAGGTTAAGCATGTCTAAAGATGAAACTGTGCCAAATATTAATTCCCACTGTGTACCAGGATTCGAGTAATCAAGTTGCAAAAACGTGTAGCTATTTAATGGGCAGCTTATCAATTCCGGGCGCAAGACAATTTTTATTTTTTTAGTACGATGGATCAACTGTAAATAATTATTACACAGTTATTATATATAAAAATAAAATATATATGTATTTTATTATACAAAAGTTCATGAAGATCAAAAAATAATATATAATATATAATATAAATATATCAATATATCAATATATATATATATATATATATATTTATATATATATATATATATATATAAATATATATATATATATATTATATAAATATATATATATATATATATATGTATTTATTTATTTTTTATGTTCCTTTTGTATGTTTCTTTCGTAAAAAATTCAAAAATTTATATTATTTAAAAAATTCAAAATTTCATAAAAAATGATCACCGATCTTTATTAAATTTAATAGCAACCATTCTTTATTATTTAATGATACTCTATTCAAGTAAAAGAATTTACTTCGATATGTCAAAATTTATAGAAGTTAGAACAATCACAAACATTTATCGAAAAATTAAAATTGCATTAAAATTTAAAATACTATATAAATTTTTATAAAAATCGTAATAAATAAAAGTATTGTACTATTTTACTTGTATGCCAAAGTGGAGTACTGTAGCTCAAACAATTCTTGAAACGTTTAAATTTTCGGAAAAGTGAGTCGGCAGACATATATACATACATACACACACATAGATATTTTTTAATGTGATTTTTTGATGGTTTGGAAAATTCTGAACACATTATAATATAATATGTAACTAAGTTTTATATAAAAGTATTATTATACTTACCGCGTATCTTTCGAAGTTTACACTCTTAAAAATTCTTCTTCGTAATTATTTTCTCTTATTTTATTGCACTATCAATATAACCTTTGCGATGTCAAATGACAAATAGTACTTAAATAACACGAAGCATGTAACACCGTAAAAACCAATCAGAGCGACGGAAAAGAGGCAACAATACACTTCGAGACTTTCGAGAGGCCTTCGATACATTCGAGAATCGACTTAACATGCCTTTTTTAAAGAAGGATTATATGTATGATTTTTCTTATTCGATTTTTACTGCTAATTTCATTTTTTCAACTGAGATGTATAATTTAAGTTTTGTAGCCTGAAAAGAACCCAATTCGAGGTCTAAACGTTGCGTCTTTTTTAATAAAAGATTTTTCAACTTAGCCAGTGTGGTCAATCAATTTCTTGTATCTTTATTTTAATTAAATAAATTAAAAATTTATTTAAAATAAATATAATAAAAATCTCGAATATATCAAAATATTGATATATCTCTTTTATGATGTTATTAGATTGTTTCATTTATATGTTATGGCTTGCTTCATGAGTATTATTTACTACTGTCAAAATCATTTGTATTAAATAAATTTTGACAGAAAAGGAAATGGAAAGAGATTAAATAAAACATATATAGAGAAAAAAGAATAAAATAAAGAAAAAGATAAAGTGAGAAAAGAGAGAACAGGAAAGAGAAAAGAATATAAAAAAATAAAGAGAATATAAAAAAAGTGTACATCAATATTATATTTTATATCGTAAGTACATATTATAATTATAATTGCTAAATTAGAATTACAAAATATTTTATTATTACTCCTTGATATTATCCTTGATATTACTTCTTTTTAAATGCTACATTATCATCTTCTTTTTGAATATATAACATATGTTATATAACAGAGGTTATCTTCTAACCTTATATATTATATAATAACTCTAATATCGTTTTTCACTGGGTAGCACTGAGTGCGCACCGAAAACTCGTTGAGTTTAGATGGCACTGTCCGAGTGCACTAAAAGTGCGAATTTCTTGCGCTTCCAGCTAAACATACTGGTATACTCTCAGTGCAGTTCTGTGCATATTTGTCGCCCTGAATATGGAAGGATTTAACATTAATTTTAAGGTCAATAATGACCTATTGAACTTAACTCTCGATCCAAGCGAACAAGAGTTAAATTATAAGGGTTCATATATAATCATATCAAGTTATATATAATATATTTATATGTATGGAGGAAATATATTTATTATATATATATATATATATCCCAGCAAACACCAATATATAATTGTTACATTGCTATAATAAAACGGAATATAACAGGTAATATAACGTGTACGTTACATGTAACATCCATGTTAGTTGTAATTTCTCACTCATAGATGTAACATTTTAATATAACATATATTACATTGTAGTTATATTGTAATTATATGCCAAATAGCACATTGATGTATTGATAAGTCAGTGCTATCTTGGGATATAATGATAATATAACTACAATGTAATATATGTAATATTAAAAATGTTACATCTATGAGTGGGAAATTACAACTAACATATACGTTACATGTAACATGCTTAAGTATATAACATTTATATATTGTGTTTGCTGGGATCTATATATATATATATATATATATATATATAATATAATATTATTATATATTTATTTATTTATATATTTCTTATATATATATATATATATATATATATAATACCTGTATAATTATACGAATTATAAAAAGAATATATTATAAATGTTTTTATAATTAAATTAATAATATTCACAAATATATATTATAATTTATTAATCTTAAAATTAATATTAATTATTATATATTATTAGTAATCAATATAATATTCATATGATATAAATAATAAATATCATCATCTTCATCACTGCTAGATGATGATGAAGAAAGCAAATCTAACAGTTCAAACATTAATCGTGCATCCCACGCAGCCATATTGATTGCACTAAACTGGCACCGTCTCTCAGAGCTCGTGCCGAATTCTTGCACTAAAGTGCGAAAACTCGGCACTAGACTTTCCAGTGAAACAGCACGCACCGTTTTCATGCGCACCGAAATGCCCAGTGAAACACGTTGCCCATGACGAGTGCGCACTCAGTGCGCACTAGTTCTCCCAGTGAAAAACGCTATAAGTGATAAATGTAAGGCCAACTATCGAGCAATTATTCAAGCTGTGCAATCAAGTAACATTTATTTCATATATAAATTATTAAGTTACAATCATTGAATATTAAAATTAACGCAAAAATACAGTCATTCTAAAATAAACGTTTCGACCGCACGCGGTCTTCTTCAGTATATTATTAAAATATAAAATCATAAAAAAATTCATATAATGTCGAAAATTAATTTTAGTTCTTCAGAGTCAAGAGTTTATGAGCAGTTAACGCGTGTTTCAATCCATCATGTGTAGGAAAAATGTCAAACCAATGTTCGCCTCGGTATGATCTTTGATTTTAATCAGATCTCGAAAAGTTTCGTCGTTAATAAGCGAGAAATTAAAATGTTCCGTAGGCGCTGCAATTAATAAAGATTAACGATTAACAGATGTAAAAATCTCTGAAGCCAGATGATAATTAAAAAATGGTAGTAATTTAATCAACCAACTCTGGCTATTTAATAATCTTTATTTAATATTCACGACGGCCATGGGTTTCGGCCCTTATCAAGTGCTACAAGTTATAATAATGACAATTATTAGAAAATTTAAAAAATTGATTAAAAAGTAACTAAGTAACAATAAATATTTCCACACATTAATATGTAACCTACCTAAAACATAACTTTCTATATAGAAACTTAATTTCTGATCTTAAAATGTGACATGATATAATGTAAAACAATTAACTATATTATTGTGTCGGTTTCAAGCTCTTCATATACTCATTACTTCGATCAAACTAAACGACCTTTATTAGTTTATCGTAAACAATATTTAGATTATCCGTGTCTTTTTGTAAATTGATTGTGTTGTCAAATTTTTTGATAAAAAACATCTCCGCGATTTCTCTTTTCCGTACATAATTCTCATGATGTAAAATTTCAGGAGCGGACCAATCAAAATTATGACCATTATCCAGTTTATGATTACTAATGACTGAATAATTACTATTGTGTACCTTAATGTTATTAAAATGTTCTTTTATGCGTGTGCCTAATTGTCGTTTAGTCTGACCGACGTATGATGAGGAACAATTTGCGCAGTTAATTTTGTATACAACTCCTGTTTTTTTCTTTTAAAGGTAAAGGATCTTTGACACGTTTAATTAGTGTATTAAATTTTTTCGGTATACAATAAACGCTTTGCATGCCCGTAGATTGCAATAATCTCAAAACGTCTTTACGTCTTTACTTAGTTCTTTGACGTACGGTAATTTTATGATGCGGTCAAATTTTTCACTAACTAAATTATCATTGTCAACATTGCGATCGTCGTTATTTCGTGTCTCAAGTAATTTTAGCCTATTTTTTACAAACTTATTAACCACATTCGACGGAAAACCATTGTTCATCAGTATCGATTTAACTTTAGCGATGTTCACTTGATGAAAACTGTCGTCCGATAATAAAATCGCATGATCGACAAGACTAAAAATGCTATTCTTTTTGTATTTAAAGGGATGGTTTGAATAATAATTGATATATCTACCCGAAAAAGTGGGTTTCATAAACCAATTAGTTAATAGAATACCATTTTTTTTTATCACAGTAGTGTTCAAAAAATTAATCGAGTCGTCACTTTCAATTTCATGAGTAAATTTTAATCTAGAATGGTAATCATTAAAAACCGACAAAATTTCATCAACACACTCGCATGAGATAATTGTGAAAATATCATCCACGTATCTGTAAAACAACGAGGTTTTGAAACTCAATCTTTCTAGGCAATCAGTCTCTGAATCATCCATTACGATATCCGCTAATATGGGTGAGAGCGGAGACCCCATAGGACTGCCAAAAATCTGTTTGTAATACTGTCCATTAAAAACAAAACTAGTAGAGTCTAATATGAACTCAATCACATATAAAAATTGGGAAAGATTGAATTTTTTTATTGGTTGAAATGTCCATCCAACGCTTTTTTACGCCGCTGATTACTAACTCTTTCAGAATATTCGTAAATAAGGAGGTAACGTCTAATGACATTAGTACATCGTCATCAGTAATTACCTTGTTCTTAATATTCTCGACAAAGGACCAATCATTCTTAACAAACGAACTCGGTTTCTTAATCGAATTAGCAAGTATATTATGGATGTAGTTCGAAAGATTATATAACGGGTTACATAATAAAAACACTATAATTCGCAATGGACAATCGATTTTGTGGATTTATTAATTGCGCAAATTGTTCTTCATGATACATCGGTCAGACTAAACGACAATTAAGCACACGTATAAAAAAACATTTCAATAACATTAAGGTACACAATAGTAATTATTCAGTCATTAGTAATCATAAATTGGATAATGGTCATGATTTTGATTGGTCCGCTCCTGAAATTTTACATCATGAGATTTATGTACGAAAACGAGAAATCGCGGAGATGTTTTTTATTAAAAAATTTGAAAACACAATCAATTTACAAAAAGACACGGATAATCTAAATATTGTTTACGAAAAACTAATAAAGGTCGTTTAGTTTGATCAAAGTAATGAGTATATAAAGAGCTTGAAACCGACACAATAATATAGTTAATTGTTTCACATTATATCTTGTCACATTCTAAGATCAAAAATTAAGTTTTTTATAAAAAAGTTATGTTTTAGGTAGGTTTACAATATTATTGTGTGGAAATATTTATTGTTTTATTACAGTTATCTTGTTACTTTTTAATTTTTTAATTTTCTAATAATTGTCATTATTATATATTGTAGCACTTGATAAGGGCCGAAACCCATGGCCGAAACGTCGTGAATATTAAATAAAGATCACTTAAATTGCCAAAGTTGGTTGATTAAATTACTACTATTTAGTAATTAACTTAAATAATTAATAAGATAATTATAGCACGATACTCGAGCAAAAGGTGTCGTGCTGAGTATATATCGCAGTTCTAGGGGGAGTTTTGGCCAGTTCTCGTAGAGTTCTATGCTCTGTAATCATTTTCAAAAATAGTTCCGGCGATTAAACATTTTTTAATAATTTTTAAAATTTTTTAATGTCCAATTTCAGCACGACACTCGAACAAAGGGTGTCGTGCTGAGTATATATCGCAGTTCTAGGGGGAGTTTTGACTAGTTCTCGTAGAGTTCTATGCTCTGCAATCATTTTCAAAAATAGTTCCGGCGATTAAACATTTTTTAATAATTTTTAAAATTTTTTAATGTCCGATTTCAGCACGACACTCGAGCAAAAGGTGTCGTGCTGAGTATATATCGCAGTTCTAGGGGGAGTTTTGGCTAGTTCTAGTAGAGTTTTATGCTCTGCAATTATTTTCAAAAATAGTTCCGGCAAGTAAACATTTTTTAATAATTTTTTAATGTCCGATACCAGCACAACATCGTGGAAAAGTGTCGTGCTGGTAGAAATATTTATTTCTCTGAGCGCAATTTACGAGTTCTAGGATAGTTCTGACCTCTAAAATAATGTTCGACAATAGTTCTGTCGATTAACCATAATTAAATTAATTAATTAATAAGATAATTATAGCACGACATCGCGGAAGAGTGTCGTGCTGGTAAAAATATCTATTTCTCTGGGCGCAATTTACGAGTTCTAGAATAGTTCTGACTCTTAAAATAATTTTCGACAATAGTTTTGCAAATAATTAATTAATGAAATAATTGTAGCACGGCTCTGCGTAAAAGTATGTATTCATATATCCCTCTTTGTTTATTAATTTTGTTTTAATTTATTATAATTAATGTAAGTCTTCTCACCCGGTACAAAACTATTTTAGCTATTTAATTTTTAATTTACCTTTTAATTGTACCTTCGTCACGGTGGGGATATTTCGAGGTTTTTTTGTTTTTTTTTGTTTTTTTAAAATTTTTAAAATTTTAAATTTTTTTAAAATTTTGTATTATAAAAAAATTTTTTATTTATGTGTTTTATCATTAAAAAAAATTTTTTTCCAATGGTTTTTGTAATTATATTTCTTTATTTTATCATCATTAATTATTAAGAGAACGACTTTTTGTTTTATTAAAAACATAGTAGGTATACTAGGCGGGTTCTAACCCAGGGGCAATGAGAGGGGGTGCGGGGCGGTGGGAATCGGGTGGCGAGGGGGGTGATGTCACGCGGGGGAGGGGGTCTTATCAGCAGATAAGTTTATCTTATCAGCTCAGGTTACCTGGGCCTCATACCCATAAGGGATCATGTTACCTGATATGTTTATAAACATAAGCGGATATCTATTACAAGATAAGATAAGCGGATATCTGTTACAACATAAGATAAGCGGTGTCTTTGAGCGATATCTAAGTTTTCATAAACAAGATAAGATAAGCTTTAGCAATATCTAAGTTTTCATAAACAAGATAAGATAAGCTTGAGCGATATCTAAGTTTTCATGAACAAGATAAGATAAGCTTGAGCGATATCTAAGTTTTCGTAGAAAATCCAAGATAAGATAAGCGGCATCTTTGTAAGGTATCAAAGTTTGCAGATAAGATAAGCGGATATTTGAGTTTTCGTAGAAAATCCAAGATAAGCGGCGTCTTTGTAAGGTATCTAAGTTTGCAGATAAGATAAATTCTACGAAGGGCTGCCGCATGAATCAAGCGCCGATAAATAGATATTTATTACCCCAAGATAAGATAAATTCTGCAAATGGCTGCCGCCGATTCAGGCTGAGCGCCGACATTCAGATATCTATTACTAAGGGGGTTGCGTTTCTTCATGTAAATTTTCTCCGAAGATAAGATAAAAATTCTGCGAATGGCTGCCGCCGATTCAGGCTTGGATCGAGCGCCGACAATCAAGCGGGTTGATAC
>NW_028190024.1:0-6582 GCF_048542155.1 Nylanderia fulva
TTTTTATTTACTCGATTTTTTTTTTTCTTATAAAAAAACCCCTTTTTAGGATTGAAATTTCAAAAAACAAATTGTAAAAAAATTTCAATTTAATTTCATATAATGTTTAATCATGAATGTCAAAATAATACCAAGACACATGAGGGTGAGTGGAATGAGGGTGTGTGGTTGTGCGTGTGTGTGGGGAAAAAAGGAGAGAAGAAGAGAGAGAGAAGAAAGAGAGAGAGAGAGTTACCAAAACAAACCCCCCGCACCTACAATTTTGCGTGTTTTTAAAGAGGGGCTAGGTTTTTTCGCCTGCCATTGATGTAGTATTAATAAAGTAGTCATTTCGCATGAAATGGGGTCCTGTTTCCCCCTTTTTAATTTTTTTTAAATTATTAAAAAATTTTTTAAAAAAATTAAATGAATCGTTAATTTTTTTTTATAAATTAAAAAAATTTAAATTTAAAAAAGAATAAAATATAAAACATCAAAAAACAAAAAATAAAATTATAAATATACTATCTGTACCTAGGTTTAAAAACGAATTCATTTAGTTTTTTTTTATACTTTTTATTTGAATTTTGTTATTTTTTCCCCCTTTTTAAAATACCTTTTTATTACATTATTGTAATAATTTTTTTTTTCTACTTCATTTTCTGTTTCCTCTTTCCCCCCAAAACTCCGGGGGCCCCGGGTTTTTGGTCCGTGTTGCGCGCGCAAACATCATACGTTACTTAGGTCATGGTTACTCACGGAATCCGCGCGCAAAAACCTAGCCCGTCTAAAAAACACTGCGTTGGGCGGAGCGCCCACCCCATCTTTGAAAAACGGCAGATGACAAAAATTCCCACCACTGCATCTTCTTGTTGGTACTGTGAAAATATGGTCGCTTTTGGTTTGTATACGTGTGAAATTTGGGGCACGATACTACTATGTATGGGGTGGTCTGATGATAATAAATTGTATAATATGAAATGATGACGGGGACGTTTCTTAAAAAAATTTTTTCATATTTCGACTTTGTTAATTCCTGCTTAAAAATCACGGAGAAAAAAAAAGGGCACTTTTTTTTTTTAAAATTCGAACTCAATTTAAACATTAAGTCTAGAAAAACTCGATTGTTTCACCATTATTGGGGTTCGAAATTTTATAAAACTAAAGCCCCGACTCGCGTTAAAGATACACGGTGTCTCCGCTAAGGGCCTTAAATGGTCGCGGACACTACCGTGTCTCTTGATGTTTTTGTTTTATAATTGATGATTTTTTGTAAAAATAAATTAAAACCTTTGTTTTTTTTTATTTTATAGAAAAATTTTAAAAAGTTTAATATTTTCCCCTTTTTTATTTTTTTAAAAAACCGTTCTTTTCCCCGTTTGTAGGAAAAAATCTTTTGCTTAAAAAAATTTTTTTTTTTCTTTTTGTTTTTGCGAAATTTTAAAGAACGCAAAAAGGAAAATGTAAAAAATTATAAAAAAATTTCCCCGGGAAAAACGTGTACCACATTGATTCAAGTAGTTAAAAACAATCAAAATACTTTATGCTTCTGCTTAAATAAAAATATCCACTTTTTGTTTTTTTAAAACCTACATTTAGAAAAATATAAAATTTTTTATAAAAATTTTTTAATTTTTAAAAACTTTTTTACTTACTCATTGTAAATTGATTCGACTTTAGTTTATCTTCATCACTTAATAATTTTCAACATCTTTTTGTAATGTTTCCAAATCTTCGCTGGGGGAACCCTTTTTTTAAATATTATTTTATTTTTTTTTTTTTATAAAAATTTTTTTTACTTATTTTAATTTTTTTTTATTTAAATAATTTTTTAAAAGATTGAAAACATTAAACATTTGTACTCGTTAATTTTGTTTAAATTACCAAATTCAAGAATTTAAAAAATTTAATTATTTTAATTTATTATATTATATATATTATATAACAGGATGTGTCTTTTAAACGTGCACTCCACATAACTTTTTTTTTATTTTAACAAAATGTCCAGACATAATTATTTATAATTTTACAAAAAAATTCATTTTTAAAAAGTGAAAAAAAAAATTTTGGGGCATTGAATATACAAAACATAATATTTATCATCCTTGTTTTGTATTATCGATAAAAATAAAAAATTTAATTTTATTTTTTTTTTTAAAAAAAAAATTATTTTTATAACCTAATATTATACTTCTGCTTTTTTGTTTTTTTATTGTGTTACTTTTTTTTTAAGAGCTTTTTGTTTTTTTTTAAAAAAAATTTTTTTTAAAACTTGTTTTTTTTAAATGTTTGCGGGAGGAAAAAGATAATAAAATTTAAAAAATACTTCCCCCTTTTTCTCTTTAAAAAAAATTTTTTTTTAAAATATTAAAAAAAAAAATTTACCTTTGCACTTTTAAAATGAAAATAAGTAAAACTTACCAGTTGAGTCTAATTTGGGTTTAAATTTCAAAACATTACTTGGCGAATAAAAATTTTAAAATTTAATTATTTTAATTATATTTTATTATTATAATATGTAAAAATATTTACATAATAAAAATTTAAAATGGCGCCCCTGCGCGCGCTGGTTGTGTTCTATCAAAATTGAAAAAGTGCTGACTCGTTCTCGAAATTCTCAAATATTTTTGTCGCTTTTCCGCGACTGTTTGGTTCTTCTTTGGTTTTTACTTCTGAGCAACTGTCGTCGCACGAAGATCCGCGTTTTGACAGTTATGTAATCGAAGGTTTTAGAAACACCCGGGGTTAAAGTAAAGATTATTTTTAAAATCAAGGAAAAAGGTTTCCTTTTCCCCTTTGGGACGTGTTCAAGATTACTTAAAATCAGATATTTCAGAAAAACGTTTCTAATAAATTTTGTTTTTTATATTTATTAATACTTTATATATTATAAAAATTGAACTTTGTGTTTTTTTTTATTTTTAGTTAATGTTTTAAAGAAAGAAAGGGGAACTAAAGGCCCCGGGTTTTTAAAAAGTCCCCGAAGGGAAAGGATGTTAAAAAAGAAAATTTGCGGTAATTATTATTTTTATAATTATTATTATTTTTTTTATAAAAATGTTCACTTACGAATTATTAAAAAAAATTCTAAGGATATTCATTGTAAAAAAATATTTACGAGGTTCCATACTATGTTTTTCGAAAAAAGAATGATAATACTGATGCGTGCCCCCTTTCCAAAGCGCATATATCCTCGGGTTTTTGTAAAGGATACCATAAGATCGGGGAGTTTTTTTGAGGAGGTTTATTTTTCGGATGTGGAATAGCGTTCCCTTTAATTTTCCCCTGTCGCGGAAAATACAACTTTTCCCGAAGACCTTTGGAACTATCACCTTTCCTGTTATAATTTTTAAAAGTTTTTTTGCTTGATATAAATGATAAATTTGTTATCATGTAATAACTTCCGCTTTTTCGTATTTTTTATGAAAAATTTTTTGGGAAAATTTTAAAACATAAGATAAAAAGAATGGAAGTCTTTTTACTTTTCTGTAAAAAAGAAATGATGGAAAAATTTATTTTTTTTATTCAGGTATTTTTGCTATAAGGGTTTTAATGTAAAAATTTTTGGGTGATAAAAATTTAAATATATAAATTAATATAAAAAATTAAAAACAAATAAAACATCTATGTTTATTTTTTGTGATCAAAGTGAAAAACATTTTTAACTCCATTTTTTTAAAAAATGATTAATTAAACTGATCTGTATTAAAGGTTATTTAAAAAAGCCCATATTTTCTACTATTGTTAAGTAAGATAAATGGAAAATTAATAGGGGTCAATCTCACAAAAAAACTTTACATAAAAAAATTTTTTTTTTTCTAGAATTCGAAATACCGTTGTTAACATTCGGGTCCTGTTTATATTTATACCACCTTTGTTCCTTATGGTTCATTTCGAGATAATCTTTATAATAATTAGATTTTAAAACAAGTATTTTAACGTTACCCCAAACAAAAAAATGTTTTTTATCCATATATGTTCAAGGGGCCCAGAAGCTTGGAGGGAAACAAAATTTTTTATTTTTAGATTAAACATTAAAAAAAAACCCAAAATCATCACTTTGATTGGTTTTCAAAAAAAAAAACATGTTCAAGGGAAGTACTATTTTTTTTAAACGTCACCCTATTTCCCAAAAATAGGAAATAATTTAAAAATCTTATTTAAAAGGCCTTGTTATTTCTCACCCATATATATAAGAAAAATTTAGAAAGTGTATTAAAATTTATTGGGCAAAGGTTAACCCCATTTTTTTAATCTTTAAAGAAATAATAAAGAATAAAAGGGTTTTTTAACAATGGTCATTTTAAAAACAATTTTGAAAAAAAAAATTGGGAGAAGAAATACCCAAAAAAAAATTTCCTTTATTTCCTCTTAAAACATTTCGAGACAAAACAAACACAATAAAAAAAAATCAATTTCAGGTGGTATCCGTTTTTCTAAAAATTTAACAAATTAAATTTAAAACCACAAGGGCAAAAACGTGCAAACAAAATAAAATTTTGCTACAAAATGAATTTGAATTTTGAAGCTTCGTTTTTGGGCAAACCAAAAAAAAATTTCGCACAAAGAAAAGGGATTGACAAATAAATTTTATTCCCTTTCCCCCCTTCGGGCCTGAACAAATTTTGGGTTTAAAAAACACTTTTTATTTGGGGAAAAATTTTAAAAAAAATGATATTGAATCTAATTAAATTTTAAAAACTTATCTCGGAAATGAAAACACATCAAGGGAAAAGGCCCTGGTTTTAAAAAATAACACAACACCAATTGCTTTAAAAAACGCGTATTTTTGACATTCAGAAAAATTCGAAATTTTTGACCTTTTTTAAAAGTTTATTTTGTGAGATCTACACCTATTTTATCGACTTTTTAAAAAACTACAACAGTCAATACTAAAAATAAACCAACCAAAAATAAAGCTCGGATCTCAATTATTCGGAAAATTTTTAAGCATAAAGGGTTATATTTTATTTTTAGGGGTTTAAATTTAAAAATTTTTAATCTTTTTTTTTTACAACACTTTGGAATTTCCCCATTTTTAAAATTGAAAAATTCTTTTTAAAATTCCCGTTAACAAAAATCAAAAAAATTTTGGGGAAATTAAATAATCAAATTTCCAGAAACGAGGACTTTTGTCCAAAAACGATAATTGGGTTTATTTTGGGGTAATGTATAATTTTTACCCCGTTTTTAATTTTTTTTCTAAAATAATTTTTTAATAAAACCCGGGCGAATCATTCGTTCTAATTTGGGTTCTTCCCTTTTTTGAACTAAATTTTTAAGGGCCTCCCTTTTTGGAAAAATATTTTGGCGTTTTTAATTTACTCAAAATTTTAACTTATTTGACTATGTTTGCGGAATTTTTTTTTTAGAATTTTTTTTATTTTTTTATTAAACGTTATTTTATTATCACTATTTTTTTGCGCACCCGAAGAGGGCAATAAGCTCGAAAGTTTTTTAAAAATTATTTCAAAAATTTAAAATTTTTTTTTTCTCAAAAATAAATAATATCTTTTTGTTCGTTAAAACATGGGCCCTTTAATTTTAAAATTTAAAATTGTTTTTTTTTGTCTACGAGCTTTAGGGATTTGGGATGTGATTTTTTTTAAATTTGGTATTATTTTTTACGATTAAAAATTGGGTTATTTAAATTTTTTTTATATTTATTTTTTAAATTAAATTTTTTTGTTTTATTTTAAAATTTTTTTTTAAAAATTTTTAAAAGTTTAAATTTATTATTTCAAAATTTTTTAATTAAAAAATAAAAACCATTATATAATGCAAAAAATTAATTAAAAAATAATTTGGGGGCAAATTTTTGATTTGGGGGGGCTCCCTAATTGTGTTCCCAACAAATTTAAACCCATATTAATATTTAATGAAAAAATTTTTTGTTTTCCCCCTTTTTTGTATGATAAGATTTACCTAAAAAACCCCAAATTTCCCAAATTAAAATAAAATTTTTAAAAATGGGGTAAAAAATAAAATTTTGAGATTACTAAACACACTTTAAAAAAAGATAAATTTTCTATGATCCCCCAAAAACCAAATTAAATTTAAAGTTTTAAATTTTATTGATAAAACCCCTTGTCAATTTGGGTTCTCATTCATTGGTTCCCAAACCATGTGTTTTCGTTCCCTGCGGGGGCTCGTGCGAGGGGCGTGTGTCAACCCCCCTTCTTTTTTTAAATTTTAAATTTAAATTTTTAAATTAGTACCGTTATAATTTAAAAATTTATAAAATTTTTTATACATTAATAAATTTTTTAAAATTAAAATTTTAAAAGAGATATATAAATATGTATTTTCCTAAAAAATAAAAACATGGCACACAGCATATTTTTTTTTGCTAGCTATTTAAAGCGTTATAAAAAAAGTAAAAATATAGTATGTCTAGGAAAATTTTTAAAATTTTATGTAAAGTCTAACAATAAGAATTAATTAATTCTAGCATAAAAAATCATGGATGCCTAAAAAAAAATTTAAAAAATTATACACAATACATTATAAGGTTTTTTTTTTAAAGAAAAAAAACATTTTTATTTATGAAATTAAATGAACAGCAAAAATACAATATATAAAGTTTTTTGGGGTTCCCAAATT
>NW_028190025.1:0-6568 GCF_048542155.1 Nylanderia fulva
CTTCTTTGTTTTTGAGTTTGGCTTTCTTTTAAAAATTTGATTAAAACTCTCGTCTTTTTTCAAACGGTCAAAATTTAAGCCGTTCGTGCCAAAAAACATTTATTAGTAACAGTGATAAATAAAATTTAACGATTATAAAATTACATAACCCCAAACCTAAAAACAAGAATCGAAAAAATGCTCTTTTTCTACACAATCCTGAACGTTTCCCAAACGAGCCCCATCCTCTTTCTCGACGCTCACTCTAAATGTACAAAAGAATTTCTCAAGGTGTAGCAAACGACTTAAGAAATTCTCTAAAATTTTTTTTTTACATATATATTATACTTTAAATTTTTATATTAAATTTCCAAGGGTTCCCAAAGGGGCAACCACCCCAGATACAAAAGGGAGTGTTACCCTTTCCATTGTTACTGTCAGGCGCGCCGACGAAGGGGGTGGAGGATTTTTTTTTGGCCCGCCGCGCCCTCGTACCGGCCCGAGGGGCTTATTTTTAAAATTAATTTTTTTTAACATTGCGAAATCGAAAAAGGGTACGGGACTTTTTTTTCATTTTAAACCACTCTATCTGCGGGTGGTTCGCCCATTTTGGGACACCCTTTTTTTAAACTTTTATTTTTGGGAAAAAATTTTCGGGCAATACATATTTTGGGACTTTGAAACTTTGGGGGGCAGTCTCAAATACCATATTTTAAAATTATGATTTGGGGGCATTACTTTTATAATTTTTAAACAAAAATTTCGAGGTCATAAGATGGGGCCACAATACAAAAAAAGAGTATTTTCCGCCTGAACGATCAAAAATTTCCCTTTTTGTCTTGCACAAGAATTTTAAAATAAATTTTTAAAAAATTTACAAATTAAAGCTTTTTAATGTAAAGAGTAATATTTATAAGTTTAAATTTCCCCTTTTCGCAATAACTCGCGTTTGGCTCTTTGGCCGGAAGGGAGGTTATACGTATTTTAAATTAAAGAGCCGATCTAATATTCTTTTTATATTTAAATTGTTAAAGTTGATCTCAAAGATCTTTGTTTTTATAACAAATAGTAAAAAAACATGGTTTTTTTGAAACATGCCGTCAATTTTCATTTAATTTTGCTTTAAAAGTAGAGATATTATTTTGTTTTTTTAAACAATAAAGAGGTTTCAAATTTGGGGGGCCACTTAATTTCAAAAACAAACTGGTAAAAAAAAACTTTTTCCAAAAACGTGGGGTTTTATTAAAACTTTTTATGACCTCGACTTTTTGACCTTTGGGTAAATTTTAGAGGCTTTTCTAGCAACCAATTTTTCTTTAAAATGGAACCCTCCATTTTTTTTACTATTTCTTTATTTCTTTTTTTTATTTTTTTATCTTAAACTTAAAAAACCTAAATAAAAATTATTTTTTATAATATTCTTAAAAAGATTAGAATTTTAACACTTTTGACAAATAAAAAATATTCTTTTTTTGGAAATCAAAACTTAAATTTTTTAAATCTAGTTTTTAAATAACTTAAATTTTTTGCCAATTAAAAAGATCAATAAATTTTTTTTTTTAAAAAAAATAGATAATTTTAAAAAAATTGTAATATTCAAAATACAGCGCATACTTTTTTAAAGAAAACTTCGTTTTTTTTTGCATAAATTCTTGTGTTCTATAGGGCATTCTGGGTCTATCCTTCTCATCTGTACGGGAGATAGAATGATAGAATGATTAACTGATAAAAAGCCTTTTGCAACAAAATCATTTTCCATAGCGACTTCGTTTTCGTAAACGTTCCTTTGTTTCAGGTGCGCTGTGTATAAAGTTAACCTTTTTCATCTTGTGGCCGCTTCTTTTTGCGTTTACTGATTTTTTAAAATTAAATTTCTTGTTAATTTTTTGAAAGTAGCAAAATGGGGGCCTTTTTTGCAGTTTAACCGTTAATTTCTTCTGGATGAGAAATTTTGACTTAAACACCTGAAAAGGGTTTGTGACCAAAGTGACTTCAATTTTGGCTTTGTATAATTTATAAAAAATTTTATAATTTTTAAGTTTTTTTTTAAATTTTTAATATTTTTAAATTTAAATTTTTTGTTTTTTGCTTTTTTTTTGTTTTGCCTTTGTGACACCGATAATTTGAGACGTACCAAAATTTTGGAATTACGGTGTTGGCAAGGGAGGGGGGAGGTCAGCTCGACCTCAATTGCAAACGTTTTTTTCTACCCCAATATAAAAATTGAAATTTGGGAAAAATAAATTCTTTTTAAATCTTTTATTAACAGATGTCTCATCAAATAAACCCTTTTAAAATCCGTTTAGAAATAAAACGGGTTAAACTGAATAAAAAACATATTATGTATATACTAAAAAAAAAAAAAAAAAAAAAGGGGACAAAATCTAAACGTATGACAGTTTTTTTTGGGGATTTTTCTATACTTGGGGGAATACATAAAACTATCCATTCAAACCCGTGGTTCGCGACACCATATTATTTACTAAATGGGGTTATTAAAATTTTTGTATTTAAAAGTGTTTAAAAAAATTTTTTTTTGTGTGTTTTTGGCTACCCCTCCGTAATCTTACGTCGATCTATCAAAAATTATCTAAAAATTACCAACGCAACTTGACTATTTAAAAATATAATACTTGAAAAAATTTTATAATTCTAATTCTTTCTAAGTCCCATTAAAATTGATAATTTTAAGGTTTCAATCTATGAGTGAAATTAAGGGGAGATTGTTTCAAAAAACCCGCATTTTGATATGTAAAATTTTAACCTTCCCGAAATTCCCAATGTCCCCTTTTATCTCATGACATATTCAAAATAGAAATTATATATATATAATATTATATAATATAAGTATAAAATAAAAAAATTTTAAAAAACAATCAAATAAAAAAAGTAAATTAACATTAAAATTTAATATTTAGGAAAAGCCGCGACAGGAAGGTCCGCTTTTTATTTTTATCTATTAATATTCGGTTAAAAGTTTTCTTGAAAAATTTAAATTATTAACAAATTCATAGAAAATTTCAACGTTTTTTTTTTTTTTTTCGGTTTTTTCACGGATTAAAGCAACATAAAATTTCTTATAAAAGCCGAAAAGACCCCGTTAAAATTTTAAAAAACTTGGGATGTCGCAGACAAAACCCGGATTTTTCCCCAAAGATTTCTAGTCAGTTTGTACTATTTTATTTTTCTGGGCAAGACCGATAAAAAAAAAAAAAAAAATAAACAATTTGTAACTTTTTGCGGGTTTTATAAATTTTTCAGTCATTACAGGGAAAAATTTTCGAAACCCTGGATTCTAGGAAAAGCTTTTTTGTCCCTGTTTTAGCATTTTTTCTTGTTTTAATCCCCCGGGAAATTTATTCCAAGTTTTGTTTGACAACCCTTCAAATAATCTTTCGTATAATATCCCTTTGAATATGCGGTTACTAAAATTACTTCTAAACGCATGTTTTGGGACTATAAATTTTTATCATAATTTTAATTGTATTTTGGAACCCCCTCCCCAAAGTATTAGTTTTTTTATATACTTTATAAATAAAGCCCCAAAGGCTTAACATAGGAAAAACCCAAAATTTTTTAAAAGCAACTTTGAGGGCAGGTAAAAAAGTCCGCTTTGTAAAAGTAAATTCAAGGCCCGTCCCTTTAAAAACGTTTATTATATTAATATTATAAAAAATATAATAAATTTTTAAATCCCCAAGTAACATTGTGTACTAAAAAGTTATGTAATTTAAAAATTTTGCCCTATATTTTAAAAGTTTGGGCATGTCACTGTGACAATATTACACTATTTACGCAAAAAAAGGATATTTATTTTTGATATTACATTACATCTATATATATTGTATATATTAAAAGATTAAAATTTTTAAATTCAAGTTTAAATTGTTTTAGAGTTTTTTTTGGGGTTTTTTATTCAATTATAAAATCAATTTAAAATTTTAAAATTTTAAAAATTTAATAGTTTTTAAAAAAGTTCTTTTGTTTTAAAAGTAGAAATTAAATTTTATTTAAAATGATTGCTGATCAGACGAAAAAACTAGTCTTTTTTTAAAACACCATATTTTTTTGTTTATTTTTTACCAACTGTCTATTTTGTACATAATAACTTTTAACTTTTACATATATTTCTTTATGAATTACAATACCTTTTAAAACATATTTTAATTAAAATTTTTACTTTTTTTACAATTCAAAAATTTCCTTTTTTTTGTCATCCAGCTGCGTCCTTTCCGATATAGAATCACAATGGTTTTTAACATTTTTTTATCCTTTTAGCCGGATGCTAGTGGATACTGGAGAGAGAGAAATAACCAATCACGTAAGAATCGAAAGAGCAACATTTATTAAAAATTTAAATTATTTATTTAACGTGAAGTGAGAAAGATAGTTTACACCCACACACACTAAAATTTAATATTGGGGTTATATTTTTGGAACGTAATTGTTTAAAATTTAAAAAATAAAAATTATTAAATAATTACCTTTTTGAAAAAAAGTAAGGGAAACAAAGGGTTGATTGTAAACAGTAAAAAAGTAAAAATCTTTAAAATTAATGAAAACTTTTTAAGACACTAAAAAAAGTAAATCTGGTAAACTTGTATTAAGCGTTTATCTCTCCTTTTACACTGCTATAAAAAAAGCTATGAAAATTTTAATTTTAAATATTGTACTTTTCTCGTATTAAAAAAACCCAAACTTTTTCTCTCTTTTATAAAACTCTTTTAAGTATAAATTTATCACTATAAATTCCATTTTCCCATTACAAGAGTCATAAAACATCATCTGATAAATTCCACGTAAATACCCTTCCAAACAATGATTCATAGTGATAACCATCGTAAAAAAATTACTCGCTAAAACCTTTCCCTTTCTATCACATATGTCATATACTCACAATCTGTTACGAAGCGGACTTCGCACGTCACTATAATCCTTGATTTTATTTTACTATTTTATCGTCACGACATGTCTTTGGACTCACTGGAAATTTTTTTCTTTTGGGATTGTGTGTGAACTATTAACTTGTTTTTTTCTTTTTTCCAAAGCGAAAGGGAATTTCATATTTACCATAAAAAAATTTTAAATTGTACATTTTATTAAAAATACCCAAATTTTTCTCGCTGTTTAAAAAATTGGGTACAATTAATTTTTTTTTAAAACGAATAATACACGTTCTGTTGAGCTTCCAAAGAACGTTACAAATTGAAAACTTTAAAAATTTGAAATTTGTGTTTTTTTCCTTTAATTTTTTTTAAATACATTTTTGGGGTTTTTTTTCAATTACATATAATATAACATTGCAATTGGTTACATAAACGTTAAAATAAAATATTACACTTAAAACTTCCTGCGCTACAAAATTAAGGTCCCTAATATAAAAAACTTCAACATAATAAATTTTCATTTTAATGCCCCTCTAACCCCAAAAAAATTTTTTACAATTGGAGTTTCATAGGGAACATTGAGATAAAAAATTTCTGGGTCGCAACGATTTTTATTTAACTTTCTGCGATGTACCGAAATTTTCTCGGATTCAATTCTAATTCCTTACTTTCCCTAAAAATAAACGATATAAAACTTTTCTTCGTCTGGTGAAAACTTGACATCGGCCCCATTCTTTTTCAAATTTTAAACCCAGTTTGCAATTGGAAAATTTTTCCATCAAAATTTATCTAGGTGGAAGTTCGCGTATTTTCCTTAATTTTTCTTTGGGTTGATCGGCTTTTTTCCTTTTTTGTGTAGCAACACATTTGTTTGTGTGCGTGGGTTTGTCCTTTTCCGTTCCTTTCCTCCTTTTTTATTTCGTTTTGGGGTTTTTGTGTTTCTTTAAAAAAACCCCTTTATACATATACTCCGTCATCGTCGATGTATAGTTCGCTATCTCCGGCGGTAAGCATGTAAAATACATAACCCACGATCTAATCGATGATATAACGTCTTTCCTTCGTATTTCACAAATCTCAGATGGGTTTCTTTGGTTTTTTAATTCTAAAGGGATTTCATATAAATTCGTCCCCCGGGTTTAAACCATTTTATCTTGTATAACCCGTTTTCCCTTTTTCCTATTCCTCACGTTACATAAAGCGGGGTTTCGTAATTCCTCATCCTTTTTTGTTGTTGATTAGGGGTTTTGATTATAAGATGATTATCACTCTCTCGATTTTCAGAATCGGTCAAAATTTAAAACCTTTTTACCATAAAACAGGGTTTTTTATACAGTGATAAATACAATTAACGATTAACAAATTATATAAACCCCCAACCATAAAAAAGAAATCGAAAACAATCTCTTTTCTACCAATCCTAACGATTCCCACTCTCCCCTCTTTTTTACTGAACCTCACTCTGAAAATGTAGCGAAAAAGAAGTATTTCGGGTGGGCAAAAACGTACTTAAAAGAAATTCTACTCTAAAATTTTTTTTTTACTTTATATATATACATTATATTGTTATTAAATATATACAAGGGGTCCCCCAAAAGGGCGAACCCCCGCAAAATCCCCTGAGTAAATTGCCTTCCTTGTTCTTTATACTAGGGGCGCCCCACAAGGGGGGGAAACGCTTTTCGCCCGGGGCTCTACCGGGC
>NW_028190026.1:0-6526 GCF_048542155.1 Nylanderia fulva
GCCATACGCGAATGTTTTTTACGTACATTAGAACGAAACTAAATTTTTGTTGGAAACAAAGCGTGCACAAGACACGTATTATTCTCGGTGTACTAACCAAGACTTCAAAATGCAGCATTTCAGTCTCGGGTTCGATTCCCGATTCAGCGACTTTCGGATCTATATTTTTCTCTTACATTTATTTAATTATTTCCGCAGGGTGGTTAGGGGGTTTTTGAAATTAAATCTCAAGTAAGAGATTTGTTCAAAGATGCAAAGAAAATTATAATAATCAATTTTAGTTAATTATTTCAGTCTTAAAAATCGACTTTGCGTATATAAATATACAACAAAAAACCGCTTAAAAAAGATTCGCCTGAGGTAAACAAGCAGGCAATAAATCAGGATTATCATAAAAAATATGTCAACTTTCGCAACAAAAAACTGAAATATTTGATACCGTACTAATAAGCCTCATAAGAGACATGCGCCGCGCAATCACGTGGCTTCCAAAAGCCAATCGATCATGTTATCGAACGTTTCGCGCATGCCAGGCGCGTACTTATTCCGAGCAGATCGTGGGCAGCCAATTATGACAAGCGCCCTCGCGTCACCTTCGCCGCTTTCAAATTCACGAAAATTAATTGGCGCAGTAAAATTAGTGGGGCTTCAGCACCGCACCGATAAAAGAAGCGCCCAAAAATTGCGCGCCGAAGTCTGTCGAGTTCTCTCACGCAAAACCGCTGTTACTCCGCTTGTGAAACCGCTTACGACCGTTCTTGATTCGTTTAACCATTGTAAAACGATTTTTAGCTATCTAATTGGAACTTTTTATTAATTATTTATAGCGTAAACTGTGTTAGTAATTAAACTCTGTGTTAATTTTAAAAGGTGACTAATTTCTTTTCGGCTCTCAAGTTCGCGCTCTTCTTCACGAGTACGCGCAGACAAGATTATTTCAATTTTTAAAGTCTTGGTTGGGGTACACCGAGAATAATACGTGCCTTGCGCACGCTTTGTTTCCAACGAAAATTTAGTTTCGTTGTAAATGTACGTAGAAAACATTCGCGTATGGCTCTTTACGCCTTCCTTATGATTTAGATTTATATTTATATTACAGAGCCGTTATTGAACCTTAGTTTGTTTATAAATTATATTTATCTTTATTAATAACAGAAAAAATTTTTAAATATTCGCGCTGTTTTGCTAAAAGCTATTTTAAGGCTAGCTGAATGCGTTATTATACTACTATATGAAACATTATAAAAGTTACAGCGTTAAGTTTTTTGCTTAATTTTAATTAAACTTTTTTGTTTTATTTTTTAACTTTAATTTTTTAAAACATTATATCTTCCTAAATTTACTTGGTGTGATTTTTTATTTCAATACTTTGGTGCAAATATTTAAAAAATTTTAGTGTTATTAATAAAGATAAAATATAATTTATTGTTTGAGCGCGAATTCGTGAAATTGGAATCACCCGGTATATTTCGCTAAATTTAAAGCAATCATAACCGGTGGAATTTGAGATTGTAGCTATTATTTGAGTGAAAACGCGATCGAGTATTTCTTGCGCAGTCATTTCCGCAAATTGTTTGGCTAATTCTAAGAACCTGCCAAACCTCTCCAACGATTACACGTTTTTTTGACAACCCAAACAGCTGACAAGAGAAGGCAAACGCTGGGCCTGTTTGTAAACTGAATGCGCGTTAAAAATCGATGCGTGTGTTTTGGCCTCTTGCTCGAACAGCTGGTCGTATATTTTTAGAAAACGAAAAGTCGAAAAACGCGCGCGCGACTAACAAAGGTCGAACAACAATTATCTTTGCCTTTTGTTATCGAGCAATTCAGCTGATTATAAAACCGTCCGTCGCTCGCGGCACATGAAATTATTCGCGCATAGCTTTTCGCATCCAGCGTGTATATTACTGAGAAGTCGCTCACTTCGGGATTTAAAACTGCATTGAGGTTGTTCGTCTCTCCGCACGCGCTTTCGCAATCTAAGTCATTCTTTTGTATTTTATTTTTGTTCTGCGAAATAAATGCTTGTTACTTTTTTGTCCGATAACCGTGTGTGAATGATTTACGTTCCATCTTTCTCCCTCATAATCGCGCGCGTACTACTTTCAATTCGCTTTAGTCGCAACATTTATAAATATAATTTTTAAATAATTTTTGTAATAAATTATTTAAATATTAAATAATTTTTGTAAAAAATTATTTTGGTTACATATAAAAAAGTAAAAATAATCTTTAAATTGTTTTATTATTTTGAAAAAAATATATTAATCATTGCTTTTATTAAGGGTAATTACTTCTTAATTTTCAAGCAAGAAATGAGAATATTATCTTGTAAAATTTAAAATAATCATAGTTATGATATTTGTAAATTTTATTATTTAAATCGATTTTTTAATTTTTTATAAATTTAATTTTTATCACGTTTTTATAATTAATGTGATAATTTTTTGTATATAATTATATATTCGAAAAAAACGTAAACTATTCAAGAATATTATTTTTTAGTATAAGAGTTTTAACAAGGCTCTGTAATATAAATATAAATTTAACGTATAAGACGGGCAACAAGAGCCAAATCGCGGATGACAATGCGTTATCCTAACGAAACTAATAATTTTTTGTTAGAATTAAATACCGGTGCACAAGGCACCAAATTTTTACTTGGACACGGCCAAGATTTTAAATATGAAATAATCTCATATTTTGAGATTTAATTTCAATACCCCTTTTAACCCCCCTACGGAAAATAAATAAATGAATGCAAGAGAAAAATATAGATCCGAAAATCGCTGAATCGGGAATCGAACCCGAGACCTTTCGCTTGCCGGGCGACTGCTCTTCCAGCTGAGCTATTCAGATCCTTTCGATTCTATACTTTTCTCTGTTATATATATTAATGTTGGTAAACAAACGCATTTTTTAAGCCAGCGTGTATCAAATATAAGAGTTTTAACAAGGCTCTGTAATATAAATATAAATTTAACGTATAAGACGGGCAACAAGAGCACAAATCGCGGATGACAATGCGTTATCCTAACGAAACTAATTAATTTTTCGTTAGAATTAAATACCGGTGCACAAGGCACCAAATTTTTACTTGGACACGGCCAAGATTTTAAATATGAAATAATCTCATATTTTGAGATTTATTTCACTACCCCTTTTAACCCCCCTACGAAAATAATAAATGATGCAAGAGAAAAATATAGATCCGAAAATCGCTGACTCGGGAATCGAACCCGAGACTTTCGCTTGCCGGGCGACTGCTTCTTCCAGCTGAGCTATTCAGATCCTTCGATTCTATACTTTCTCTGTTATATATATTAATGTTGGTAAAACAAACGCATTTTTTTAAGCCAGCGTGTATCAAATATAAGAGTTTTAACAAGGCTCTGTAATATAAATATAAATTTAACGTATAAGACGGGCAACAAGAGCCAAATCGCGGATGACAATGCGTTTATTCCTAACGAAACTAAAATAATTTTTTCGTTAGTAGAATCCTAAATACCGGTGCACAAGGCACCAAATTTTTACTTGGACACGGCCAAGATTTTAAATATGAAATAATCTCATATTTTGAGATTCATTTCAATACCCCCTTTAACCCCCCTACGGAAAATACGGTTAAAAGAGGTATTGAAATTAAATCTCAAAATATGAGATTATTTCATATTTAAAATCTTGGCCGTGTCCAAGTAAAAATTTGGTGCCTTGTGCACCGGTATTTAATTCTAACGAAAAATTATTTAGTTTCGTTAGGATAACGCATTGTCATCCGCGATTTGGCTCTTGTTGCCCGTCTTATACGTTAATTTATATTTATATTACAGAGCCTTGTTAAAACTCTTATATTTGATACACGCTGGCTTAAAAAATGCGTTTGTTTACCAACATTAATATATATAACAGAGAAAGTATAGAATCGAAAGGATCTGAATAGCTCAGCTGGAAGAGCAGTCGCCCGGCAAGCGAAAGGTCTCGGGTTCGATTCCCGATTCAGCGATTTTCGAATCTATATTTTTCTCTTGCATTCATTTATTTATTTTCCGTAGGGGGGTTAAAAGGGGTATTGAAATTAAATCTCAAAATATGAGATTATTTCATATTTAAAATCTTGGCCGTGTCCAAGTAAAAATTTGGTGCCTTGTGCACCGGTATTTAATTCTAACGAAAAATTATTTAGTTTCGTTAGGATAACGCATTGTCATCCGCGATTTGGCTCTTGTTGCCCGTCTTATACGTTAAATTTATATTTATTTTTTAGTGTTTTATTTCTTGCTCAAAAAATTTACATTTTAAATCTGAAATAAATGTAGACGTACTTTGATAGTTGATTGTCACTAATCTTAAAATTATCGTTTTCATATATAATATTAAATTAGATTATCGAATTATATTACAATATCGTATATCATCAAGAAGAGTCTCTAAATTAAATAATTCAAAACAAGCATATGTAATGTGTGCTACATTAAATTTTAAATACTTCAGGTAAATATTTAAAAAAATATGGGGAGAAAGAGAGAGAGAGAGAGAGAGAGAGAGAGAGAAAGAGAGCATAAATAAACACGGGTAAATTCAGAAAACATGAGATTCGTATCATTGCATTGAATGCAGCATTTCAGTATATCATGTGTTAATTTGCATATATAACGTTTAATTTGAAACAATTTTAGAAAAGTTGCAACATTCTATTAAAATAACCTATATTTACTGATTTAGAGATCTTCATAAATGGAAATGGCAGTTAATATTTTGAATACGAATTCTGAAATAGTAGTATAGTGGTAGGTATGGCCCGTCAAAACAAACCCCCACCACCGGCCCCTCTGGCGCCGTGTCTTATCTTTCCCTCACCACCGGTGTCTGGTTTGTTATCTTTCCCCCACCACCGGCGTCTGGTTTTTCCGAGTGCGGGTGTTGTGATGAAAGGGTGTTGGGGGAAAAAAAATGGCGACTGGCCCCGAAAAATGGGGATGAGAATTTTTTTTTATTTTTTCTGGATTTAAATCCGGGGCCTTCGTGTTTCCGAGCAGGGTCCTAGTATGTTGAGCTAAACGAGATCTTACTAGTCTAAGGATTAGACGAGGTATTTAAGTTAAAGTTGCGTAGGGTACGGTATGGGGGATCGGGTATACGTATGGCAAGGATAGCTCGTCGAATCAATGGTCGATATTGGACGGGGGTGTGGGTGAAAACAGTTCGGGTATACGTATGGCAAAGATAGCTCGTCGAATCAAATGGTCGATATTAGACGGGGTGGGGTAAAAACATTTTGACCAAGAAAAGCGTCATGCGGTCGATCGGGGATCGGTGGCAGGTAGTGACTGACAATGCCGTAGGGTAATAAAAAGAAAAGAACACGCAAATATTTGTACATGCGAGCATTCCAACTCGTGTTGGAATGCTCGCATGTACAAATATTTGCGTGTTCTTTTCTTTTTATTACTCACGATAAAAAAAATAATACATCATCGTAGATTAGAAAAAATGCTTATTGTTGAAAAGTTGTCAGATAAAATTTTATTTTAAAATAACTCGCGGCTTAATGAAGGTGAACAGGAACATGCACGTTGAGGAAATTTCTGGAAAGAGGAAGTGAAAGAAAATCGAACAATGGTTTTAAAAGTACAAATATGGTTTATATTTAAAATATTTTTACAGAACAAAATTATACACAAACATTTCAAGAAAATATTCGTCGAATAATTATTAAAATTTACGTTTTGTTATGATTGCATGTACAATTTGTTCGAAATAAAGTGAATTATATTTCTAAAAATGTCATCTCAAAGTATACATCAAAAAATGTTAAATTTTTCAGCTGGGTGCGTACATTACGTTCTATTTCCTTACTGTTACCTCTGATCGTGAGTTTCACGATACTGTTATTGATGTTACCGTTGACAGGAAGATTTAACTGTATTTCGTTAATTAAATATCAAGCACATTCGTTGACATTAATTGAAATAAAATTTAGGCGATTTAAATTAGCGTTCACATAATCAACTATATTTCTACACCTTGAAAAGTTGTTCTCTGCATGATTATCGCAATGTTGTAAGTTTTACGTTTCTTCGCCTTTGGTTCGTTTGCGTTCGCATCCTCCGCAGTTTCGGAAGAAAGATCTTCTTGCTCGTTTTCACGATATGTTATTAGTATGGCTCTAGCACCATATGCGGTAGTGAATTTATAATTATCTTGTTAAAGATGATCGAGCTCAAATTAATTTTATCACCGTTTAAGTAGTTCGACATCGTTTCCATCTTATTTTAATATACAGAAACGTTCAAATAGACGACTAAGAAAATCAAATTTGCGATTGGAATGATTGTAAAACATGAACATAAAAAAAATGAAAGTCAGGAATCTGCAAACAGGATTTCCGGTGTAATAATAGGTTGGCACAAAAATAAATATAGCCATGAAAAAATGTTCGCCAGCAACGAACAGCAGCGCAAAGTATACTATCCCTGCTCTATGACTTTCAATACTTCTTGTAATTATGAGAATGCAAAGAAAC
>NW_028190027.1:0-6522 GCF_048542155.1 Nylanderia fulva
AAACCAAATAAACAAAAATTCATCTATAATTTTTAGCGTAAATTTTGCCTTTTTCCTCCAGCCTTTCTCATTTTTAAAACTTGCGAAGGCGATACCCATTCTTTTTAACAGATAAATCTTTCCCTTTTTTCTTTACGAAAATTTTTCACTTTTTTTGGGACCCCAAAAGACCCTTAAAGTTGGAAATCTCCCTCCAAGTAATTTCTATTTCACCTGATAAATTGTTTGACTTGGGAAACTTTCTATGACGCGTCGACTTCCATTTTCCGGGCTATCCCTCTTGATTCGCTTGACATTCTTTGGCTGTGATTTTTTTCCATTCTTCGTATTCTTATGCCCTTTTTTTTTCCCAAACTCAAAATTTTTACAATATTAACTTCACAAAAATGCAATTATTTTTCCAGAAAACCTCCAATTAATTTTCCAACCCCCATGTAAACCACGTTTTTTTCCACGATCCATCGCCTACACTTTTTAACCCCTCTTTTTCCCCTTTTCTGGGAACAAAGCCTTTTCTTCTTGACGGGGCCAAAGCAATTTTTTTTAGCAACTTTCGTTGCTTTAAATTTGCGGTGAGTTTATCGAAAAAAAGAATAAAAAAGGGTCGGGGAAGATCCTGAAGGCCAAACTTTTATTCCATAAAGACCAAATCCCCAATAATCGCATAGCAAAACCATTCTACCGATTATTTCAAATCATTATCAATAAGGACAATTCGGAATAAAAATTTTCGTCGCATTTCCCACAAGAAAGAACGATTTTGAATCCCAACCCTCGTTGCTGCTTTCGCTAAATTCCTTTAAATGCACTTTTTACCAAACAGATTCCGAAAGGCAGTAAAAACCGCAATAAATTTAGTAAACGTAGCCAAAAGTTCTTCACTTTAAATTTTTTTTATGACTCTTTAGATCTCCCATTTTTTACAAGTACGACGCCCCCTGGAGGGGAGCCTCCCTTTCAAAACGTTCAACGGTCTCTTGCCGATTCTTTGATCTATACCAAGCTCTTTCTACCCTCGTACTTTTACGACTCGGGGGCTTTCCCCTTGTACCCAATCACTAATTTTTTTTTCAAACTATAAACGATATACAATTTTTTTTATCCGAAATTAAAGGATAAAAAAGTCGGCCTGATCGTTCCAAGGCTGTCTGACCCATACAAAACATTTTTCCTTTATATTACTAAGCCATCACACTTTTCCCAGGGAACCCAAAAAATCTTACCGCTGAAATGTGGTAAATAATCCGTTTATTTTCCAGAAGATCCCTTTGCAACGCTTCCAATTTACCGAAAGGGAAGATGCTTTGAACTTTCCAAAAAAACACTTTAAAATTTTATCTTTTTATAAAACCTTTTTTTTTCTTATTTCTAGATCTTTAAAACTCATTTAACAAAAAAAAAAAAAAACGATTTTTTTTAAATTTCTACGTGGGCCAACCCCTTAAATTTCAAACAATATTTAATAAAATTTATTATTTAAAAAAGAAAAAAATGAATCTTTTCAAAATTAAAAATTATTTAAAATTTCCCTAATAAAAAAAAAACAACCCTTTTAAAAATTAAACCTTTTAAAACGACCTTTAAAATATTTATAAACCCCGTATTCTAATTTGTTTAATAATTTTCAATTTTCCTCTAAAATTTATTTAAAAAAAACACAATTGAATGAATAGGGATTGCCATTTCAAAATTTATTAAGCGTTACAATGGTCAAAAATTTTTTCAAATTTTTAAAAAATATAAATTGGATTTTAAATTTTTGAAATATTTATTTTATTATTATTTTGTACATAGCACAAAACATAATTCGGAATATTTAAAATCATATTAATTAAAATTTTTAATTTCAAATATTTATTTTACATTTTTTGTAATAACAAAAAACGTTACTTTCGGGATTTGCAAAATAAACACCAATTGAGATTTTTCTTTTAAAATTTTATTTACTATTATTTTGAAATAACCTAAAACATAACTTTGGAATGTTTTAAATATATATCAATTGAGATATTTCTTTGAAATTTTTTAAATATACTTGATGAAATTTTTTTTCTTGTAACATTTGAATTTATCAAAAACAAATACAAAAAATGATCATTTAAAACAAATAAAAAAATTTGAAACTTGCTGTATATTTCATGTTTAGGGGGTTAACTTTTAACGGGAATTTTAAAGACTCTGCAAGGTCAAGAATACCATCATTGTTTTTCTTCAAATCCTATGGTGTTTTTTTTAAAAAAACATTTTTTCTTTGAATTTAACAAGTTTTTTTAAAATTCGTAGAAGTTTTTTTATCAATAAATCTCAATGCCTTTTAAAAAAATTCTTTTTTAAAATCTGTAAGTAAATCCTGTTTTTATAAATTTGTTTTTACAGAAATACCTTTTATAAGAAAATTTTTTGTACTTTTTAAAATACTGAAATATAAAAAATTTCAGACAAAAGTTGTTTTTTTAAAAGGGAAAAAAAAGAAGGCTTTAACTTCGATTGGTATTCATCATTTTGTGCAAAAAAAATCTGGGGGTAAGATTATGAATCAAATTTGGGAAGAACGATATAAAAAAAAAAAATAAAATTTTTTTTTTATAAAAAAAATTAGATTTATTTTCAAATTTTTCGATTAGTTTTTTAATTTAAAAAAAATTTAGGCCAGCATGTGATTTATTTACAAATAAAAAAAAAAAATACTTTTTTGACGTCAATGGATTACGTGAATACAAGTACTTCCCAAAAGAAAAATGAACAGATGAAATTTCATTTTTTTTTTAACTGATTTTCTGACGTATTGTTTAATTATGTAATAATTTTTAAATCTTTGCATTGTTTATTTAAAATAATTTAAAATTAAAAATTTTAACGTAAAAGAGGGGGCAACAAACCCAAAATCGCGGAGGACAAGGTTATCCAACGAAACTAAATAATTTTTTTTAGAATAAACCGGGCAAAAGGCACCAATTTTTACTTGGACACGGCCAAATTTTTTAAAATATGAAAAAATCTCTTTTTTAAATTTTAATTTCATCCCCCTTAACCCCCCTACGGAAAAAATAAAAAATGCAAAGAAAAATTAGATCCGAAATCGCTGAATCGGGAATCGCCCCCCCGGACCTTTCGTTTGGGCCGGGGGACTAATTTAAAATTATTTATATAATTTTTTTATTTTACAATCCGGAAAAATAAAAAAAAATAACGGCCTCTGTATAAAATAGGCCTGTAAAAAAAGCTGCCATAACCTAAATTAAAAACTCGGCTGCAAGGGGAAATTTTTTGGCTTCCCTAGACCCTGAATCCAATCACAAAATTTAAATTTTGTTGGGCCTATTACGAAATCCAAAAAAAAATTTTTCGCTTTTATGCGTTTTCCTGTAATGCGCAGATTTTTGGCTTGCCCGGGGCCCTAACATTAAAAAAATATTTTTTTTTTGGATTTAATTCAAAATCCAAATTAAATGATTCGTTTTGAATTTAGTCTGCAAATCTCGCCTTTCGCCTCCCCGGCTCTAATTAGAAAAATCTTTTTTTATATTTGCACACAGAAGGCGGCCCCAAAACGCCGTAATCAAATAACAAAAAACTGTCCCAAAAACAAAAAGGGGACTCATGTACAATTTTTCCCTTATGGCAAAAAGGAAAAAAATATTTTGGTTCCAAAAAATGGTTGACGGAAACGATGATAGACGTTTCCAGGGGCCTCGAGAGCAAATTTGATTATGCACCTCGCCTTTATGGTTGACAAAAATTTCCCCATCAAATTTTTTCCGTAAAAATTCAAAAAAGAGCTTTTCAATATGCACAGTGATTTTGGGGGTGGACTTGGGTTTCTTTCCATTACGATCAAAATCTTTATTATATATATTCCATGAAGGAGTCGTTGCAAATATCAAAATTTGAATGGAAAGTTCAATTTTTTGGACAGATTTTTCCCTTTCTGATTGTCAAAAAAAATCCAATGTTTTTCCCAAAGTCAGTCGATGGTGACGGTTATAATTGTGGTCCTATGGCAATTGCGATTGTTCATCTATTCTGTTTTGGCTAAATCCTTTCTCGGACTATAAACAAATTTTTTCTAAACCTCATTTTTCCGCAATGTTTGAAAAACAACAAAAATCATTTCCGCCCCCCCCATGATTCAATTGCTCCATTAAGCTACTGCCGTTTGGGGACATTGAAAAACAGAGAGAGATGACTGAGAAAAAAAAACTTTTACGTATAAGGAAAATGAGGAAAAAGCGTTTGAAACGAAACAAAAAAATCTTCTTCTCACAAAGAAAATATTTTATGAACCGCAACAAAAAGTCAATAATGGTGATCAGTACCTAAGATCCTGAAAAAAAACGTCAATGGTGCGTGATCAGTACCATAAAATCCCGAAACAAAACGTCAATGGGGCGTATCAATACCATAAGGATCCTGAAAAAAACCCTCAGATGGGGCGTGTCAGTCCATAAAGGATCCTGAAACAAAAATTTAGTGGTGCGTGATCAGTACCCATAAGGATCCTAAAAAAAAGTCAATGGGCGTGATCCGTACCATAAATCCCGAAACAAAATGTCAAGGTGCGTTCATACCTAAGGATCCTGAACAAAACGTCGATGGTGGGTTTACATACTATAAATCCTAAAAAAAAAACGTCAATGGGCGTGATAGTACCATAAGGTCCGAAAAAAAAATTTAGATGGGGCGTGATCAGTACCAAAGGACCTGAAAAAAACGTCAAAAAAAAGCGTGATATATATAAAAAAAATCTTTAGGGAAAAGTAAAAAAAAGCGGGGCAAAAACCAAAAAGTAAGAAAAAAAAGGTACGTCAAAAAAAAAAATTATTTAAAAGTGCTGCCCGTGAAAAGAGACCGCCAACAAAAAATTTGACAAAAAAACCGACTCAAAAAAAATTTTAAACAAGAGGTGCAAAGAAAACCCTACAGAAGTTATCGACAAAAATGGAAAATTTTAAAAAGAATGAAGGAAAAAAATTTTAAACCGTTTGTCTTTGGGAAAAAGTGTTTTTAAATTTCCAAAAATTTCAGATTTTTTTTTCAAAAATGTCGAGAAAAATTTTAAATCAACAAATGTGCCATTGGAAGCCGAACAGATATTTTAATGTTTTAAAAGCAAAAAAATTGTACCTCAATGCAGCAAAAAAGTGTTTTCAATTTGAAAAAATTGCGAAGCTGCGTTATTTCGATTCAAAAATGTAAAACTGTAACGGGGCTCCTTTCCGCGCCCACGGATCGGCTCGTCGGTGCCCGGATTCGGGAAAAAAGGGGGGGGGGAACTCAGGGGCGCAAAACCCCGCCAATCTTCTGGTAAAAAAAAGAGTTTTTTGAAGCGCCCCCTGAAGAGTGGGGTTTTTTCTATTACGCGTAAGAGGAGAATCGCAGGAAGGCGGACCGCACCAAATTTTTACGGACGCGACACATTTTAAAAACAAGGATACAAATAAAAACGGACGAAACCCACCCAAAACATACGGGCGCGGGCACGACTTATAATAAGTTTTCAAAAAAAAAAACCGACGACGAAACGCGACCAAAACAAAGGACGCGGACACGACTTATAACAGGGTTTTCAAATGATAACGCGACGGACAAACGGACCAAATCATCGGGCCGGCAGATTATAACTAAGGTTTAAATAAAACGCGACCCACCAATATACGACCGGACACACTTAATAACTAAGGTTTTCAAATGATAACGCGGCGGACAAATTTACCCCAAAGCGGCGTGGATCGAGCGCCCGGAAAAAGGGGGAGCCCGTAAACCCCTTGGTTTTGGGGGGGCCCCGAGAAGGGGGAGCTCCGCAAGGGGTTTGGGCTCTCGGAGGATGGGGACCGAGAAACTCGGCCCTTCCCGACGAGAACCCTGTCGGCCGGGTGATGTTCGGAAGGATCCGGTGACCGAGGACGTCGCCTGCCCCCAGAACGCCGTCACCGGGGTGTGTTCGGAGGGATCCCGGGGACCCAGAATGCCGGGTGCCCCAGAAACGCTCGTCGACCGGGGGGCTGTTCGGGGAAAGGGCCCCGGGGACCAGGGCCTCGGCCTACCCAAAAGAACTCGTCCCGGGGGGGGTGTTCGGAAGGACCCGGACCGAGGCCCGCCTGCCCGACGAGAACGCTCGTCGACCCGGGGGATTTCGGAGAGGATCCGGAACCCGGGAAACTCGCCGCCCGACAACGCCGCACCGGGGTGGGTTTGGAGAGGGTCCGGGGACCCAGGACGCCGGCCACCCGAAAAAACGCTCGTCGGCCGGGGGGATGTTCGGAGGGTCCGGTGACCCAGGGACCTCGCCCGCCCCCAAAGAAAAGCTCGTCGGGGGGTATTTTCGGAGGATCCGGAGACCGGAATCTCGCCGCCCGACGAGAAAGCTCGTCGACGGGGTGCTGTTTGGAAGGATGGGGACCGGGGGAGGGCCCCCCAAGAAAAAAAATTGGGGGGGGATGCGGCGAGGGGCCGGAACCGAGAAGCTCGGCCCGCCCACAGAAGCTCGTGACCGGGGGGCTGTTTCGGAGGGACCGGTGACCC
>NW_028190028.1:0-6483 GCF_048542155.1 Nylanderia fulva
GGATAAGTAACTTGCATCAAAAACGAATTTCTAATATTAGGTATACTAGGGGAGTTCTAACTCAGGGGAAAGAGGGGGGTGAGGGGGGGGGGCAAAATCATTTTTTTTTACTTATGAGCGATTGTATGCGAGACAAAAATATTGTTAATCCCGGGTCTTTTCATGTGGGTTGCGTTGTCATGACTAATAGTTAAAGAAAAATTTTTGAAAAAGTTTAAAATTTTGAATTGGTCGGGACTTTTAAAAAGGGGACAGCAAAAATCAGACGTTGCAATGTTTCGGTTCGACTCGCAAAACCCATGCTTGTGATCGGCACGGCCTTTTATTTTCGAGCTGCTTCTCATACACGCATTTTCACGCTTTCATCACCAACACATACAATCCATTTTTTGGCTTTTTTTAAATTTTTGGGAACTTGTTTTAAAAATTTGTCTTCGCGTTCTTTTTTTGTCCCCTCTTTTTTCACCATCCTCACTCCACCTCACTCACCAACTTAGTATTTACTTTCCCCACCTTGGCCATTCTGCAAAAAATTTGTCCCAAATTTTAATTATTTTTTTTCTCTAATTTTGCTCGATAATTACCCACGGTTTCATTGATCCCAATGTAGATTTTGTAAGAGGTCCTTCTTTTCCCCCTATTTTTTTACAGTGTTCGATCATTCGAAATTTTTTTGTTACGAGTAGGACCAAGATTTTTTTGCTAACTTAAGCCCCGGTCCAAGCGTAGTTTTTTGCTACTACATCATTTTTTTTGTATTTGTTTGATTCGTTTTTTTATTGAAGTTGCTTAATTTTCCTTTAAATTTTAAAATACTTCTTTTGTTTTTAAAATTGGCCCGGGTTTTTTAAAAATTTTCGATCCACTTTTTTTAAATAATTCTCGTTTTGAATCATCCGAACGCGCTGATTCCAAAAAATAAATGGAATGGGTCGTATCGATACTCCTATGTGGGATAAAATTTTTAAATATAATTGGTTAATTTAAAGGAATTTAAACCATTTTTCGCTTTTAGAGTTTTAAAGTTTATTTAAATAATGGTACAAGGTTCTATTTACGCGCTCTTTTTGCCCATTTCCGTGACTCCGGGGGGTTTAAACAGAGGATATTTTTTTTACACAATATTCTCAAATTTTTTTTGATGTAAAGCTGCGCCTCGATCGGGAAATTCGTTTGGGTTTTTCCAAAAGAATCTGATTTTTTTAATTTTATCTAACTTCGCTCGCGTTATTCGTTTTGTGGCATATGCCAAAGAATTTGTAAACGCTCACTTTTGCAAGGATTATTTGTAACTCTTTTTTGGGGGAAGACCTAATGGTAATATGATAAGTTTCTAATATAATTCACCTTTTCTTTTCGTTTTTAGATTTTCTTTTTTCCCGGGGTTTTTTTCAGCAAGAACAAGTACCTTTTTTTAAATGTTTTTTTGTATTTTTGATTTTATTTTGGGGCATCCAAATCTTTTAATAAAAGCTTCATTTTTTCCCCAAGGGGAAAATAACCCTTCATGTACTTGCTTAAGTTTTTGTGTTGCATCGACTTTGGAAAAACTATAGAAATCTCCATTATGTTTAAAAAAAGCAAATTTTTCTGATAGTATAGCCTTCTATTTTTTTCTTTGCGCATCATATTTTTTTTTTTATATCTTTATTTTTTGTTGCGTTTTTTAAATTTTTTATAGAAACTACCTGGGTTTTTTTTACCATAATTTTGGAAAGGATTGCGGCTTAACGCATCTACATGTAACATTTTTTTTCCTGGTCGGGCTAATATTTAATTTAAAATTCTTCGAGAGTAAACCCCATTGGCTACGTCACATAAATTTTTTTTGTGCATGATTAGAAAAAATTCGGGCAATCTGTTTTATTTAAATGAATTCCTACAAGAACACGAAATTTAAGAAAGCCTGAAATTGAAATACCTCTAGCTCAACTTAAAACGCTGTTCGCTGGAAGTTTTTACCACTAAATAGAATATGGGTGAAATTTTTATTTTGCCCTTTTTTTGCATAAATTCACCATATCCATCACGACGCGTCGGTTGTACTTCGGGCCCCTATTTTAATAAATGTAAGACGGGTTTGTTACAAAAATATTTCTTTGAGATGGATAAACGTTTTTTTTCTTTTTCTGAAAATTTGGGAAATTTTTGTATTTTTTAGTAAATTACTCATGGGCGTGCTTGACTAATTTTAAATAAAAAATTTCTGAAGTACCCCTTTAACCCGGAAAAATTTTGTTTTTTTTTATATTGTTGGGCTCGGGAAATTTAGTACTGTTTCGTTTTATTTTGGGAGGGGGTATCTTGAAAATTTCCCTTACCACGTGACCAAGAAATTTCTTTTTCTTGCAGAAATAGTTTTTTTTTAAATTTATTTTTAAACCCTGCTTTGCCGCGGTTTTTAGTTTTATTTAAAATTTTGTATCAGTATTTTTTCTCGGAAGGTATTATTAAAATCATCCAAGTAAGTTAAACCTTTATCGCGTATTGCATTTTTAAAAGTTATATTTTGAATCTTTGAAAAATTTGATGGGGAATTACATAGCCCAAAAGGGTACTTTTAAAAATTCGTATGGCCATCAGGAACAAAAACTGTATTTTTTCGACTGTTTTTAAATTGGGAAAAACCCGTTTTTAAGGCAAGGTCTAAAAAGAGGGTTTTTGCAAAAGATCTAATTGGTTTTTTAAGATAAAGGGGGTATCTATCTGTAAATTTTTTTATTCAATGTCGAAAATCGACACGAGCTAGTACATCCTCTTTTTTTTTGACTAGTACTACGGACTCGCGTAATGGGAGGGGAAGGTTGCGAAAACCCCTTTTGAACCCTTGTTTGTGTTCTTTTATTTTTTTTTTTTTTGGAGATAACGTCGACTTTTTGTATACTGGTCTTTATCTTTTAAAATTCGGCGTGTTTAAACTCCCTGAGCGTGTTTTTGACCCCTTCCGTACCGCCCCGACCGCTTGGGGCCGGGCGGTTGGGTACTTAAAAGGAGGAATATTATCGTGCCCCCCTCGAGTTTTACAAAAGAAAATTGCCGAACGGGTCAAAACGGGTTTGTCGATCCGACTCACACGGAGAGAACATTTATAAAAATTTTTGATGGAAAACACAAATTAAAATAATTTTACATTCGCAGAACGCGCCGCCGGCCAAACTCTCATGCTTTGGGGGTTCGTTCTCGCGAAACGTAGTCGCTTCCCCGTCGTTCGTTTCCTCTTTGCCGGGGATTCGGGGGGCTCTTTTGTTCGTCGCCGAACCGCGCAAAAATTACGCAATTATTTATTACAACCAGCATTTCCACGAGTCGGGTCGCAAGAACGAATGGCTCTTATGTGGCGCGCACCCTCTAGGTTTTTTGGGGGCGGGTTTCCCCCTTTGTTTTGTACCAGCGCGGAATCGTCGCCTTCCGGCATTTTTCCCCGGATACGAGTTTGCGGGAAAAGTTGCTTCTTCCCCCTCGCTTTTTACGCCGAGCGAAAACTTATTGCTGGGCGTGTGGGTTAAAAAGGTACAACCCAAAAACATCCTCGACGTTAAGCATCGCCATCGTCGATCTAGCGTCAGGGGAATCGCGCGGTCTCTCGAACCCCCCATCAAAAATTTGGGAGAATAAAACAGGTATTTTGGCTTGTGGATTGAACGGAAGGGAGAGGCGGCGGCGGCGGGGGTTACCTTTTCCCCCCTCGTTCTTCGTACCTTGCATATAGCGTTTAAACACAGCAGAGTGTCGCCGACCCGGCTGAGCAGACCGGCGCAAAAAATTGCACAACGAGCGTTCGCGCGCGTCGGTTTTCGGATCAAACCGCGCCGCAAAAAAAAAACTAGCGACGAGTTTTCGGGCTCCTCGGGTACTCCCTTGGATAACCGAACCGAAACTCCCTGGGTTTATCCCCCATATATAGCTTTTTTCTCAAAGATAAGCCCTGCATGTCTCTGTATGCCGAAAGGGGAAAACCCCGAATGGCTCTTAAATCAGTTTTTGGTCATTAATTTACCCCATTTACTTGGTAATTTTGGGAATTCTAGAGTAAACCCTCAAAACAGAGTCCCGACCTGAGGAAGGGACGCTTTTATTGACAAAACCATCGGTGGGGGGGCGGCTCCCGTTCGCCACCGTTTATTTTTGGTTTCTTGAAAAAAACTTTGTGCTGATCGAAAGGTCCTAGCACCGGGGACGCATCTTTCAAAATTTTCCTTATCAATGTCATGGAAAATTCTGCGCCTACCATGGTTAAAGGGGAAAGGGAATCAGGATTCGATTTCCCAAAGGAGCCCAAAACGGTAACCCCAAACCAAGGAAGGCAGAGGGGGGCAAATTTCCCACTCCCCAGGGGAGGTATGAGAAAAATAAAAGATACGGGGGCTCTCCGAGGCCCCGTCGGAAGAGACCTTAAAACCTTTTAAAGCGGATCCATTGGGGGGCAATCGGTGCCAGCAGCGCGGGAAAATTCCCCGTCCCCTAGCGATATTAAAAATTGTTGCGAAAAAAAAGTCGAGTTGAATCTAGTCGCCACCCGTCGGTTCACCGCTGGCAGGGTTTTTAATGGGTGATGTGGACTCCTAAACCGGGGCTTAGCCTCGCGGGGGCGGGCCCAAATAAAAATCCCGCGCGGTGTCTTTAAGAGTTCGATCGGGCCCGGGAGTTTATTTGAACAAAATTTGGTCTTAAAGCAGGCTACCTCGCTAAAAACTGCGTGCCCAAAATAATGGAAAGGGCCTTGGTTCTATTTTTGGTTTTCGGGAACCCCCAGGGAAAAGATTTTAAAAGGAAAAAAGGGGGGATTCGTATTGCACGTTTGAGGTAAATTTTTGGATCGTCGCAAGACGGACGAACAAAGCATTTGCCAAAAAGTTTTATTAATCAAGAAAGGGGTTAGAGGTTCAAAGGCGATCAATACCGCCCTAGTTCTAACCCTAAAAAGATGCCAGCTAGCGACCACCGAAATTCCCCCCCGATGACCGGCGGGCATTTTGGGGGAAACCCCAAAGCTTTGGGTTCCGGGGGAAGTATGGTTTCAAAGCTGAAACTTAAAGGAATTTACGGGAAAAGCACCACCAGGAGTGGAGCCTGCGGGGTTTAATTTACCAACACGGGAAAAACCCCACCAGGCCCAACCCCGGAAGGATTGACAGATTTATAGCTCTTTCTTGTTTGGTGGGGGTGTTTCATGGCCTTTTAGTTGGGGAGGGTTTGTCGGTTAATTCCGATAACGAACAGACTCAGCCTGCTAAAGCTATTTGGTATCGCAAGGGGGGCCCCCCGGGTTTGGCTGGCGGGTTTTTTTCTACCCAAAGTCAAACAAATCTTCTTAAGGGACAGGGGGCTTCTAGCCGCACGAGATTGACTAAAAGGTCTGTGATGCCCTTAGATTTCTGGGGCCCCACGCCGCTACACGAAGGAATCAGGTGTGTTTTCCTGGGCCCAAAGGCCCGGGTAACCCGTGAACCTCCTTCGTGTAGGGTTTTGGGGCTTGCAATTGTTTTCCCCAAACAGGAAATTCCAGTAAGCGGAGTCATAATGCGTTGGGTTTCGTCCCTGCCCTTTGTACCACCGCCGGGCGCGCTCTCTGCTTCCGACTACTTTTGGGTCAGAGGGGCGAGGGCGTCCGTGATATATCAAAACACAACAACAATTCCGTCAAACCCGTTATTTTTTTTTTCTCTGACACCCCTTTTTCAGCGGTCCTTCAGTTCCCGATGCGGGACGCGTCTCCCAAAAGGGGACTTTGACGCAAGCAGGCCCTGGGGAACTTAATGATCCTTTCCCGTTCCCTCAGAAACCTTTTTACGATTTTTACTTCCTCAAAATATAAATTTTGGCATCTTCCGAACTGGGCATGCCGAGCTTGCCCCCCCACCACCCCCGAAGACCCACTAAATCATTCAATCGGTAGTAGCGACGGGGGAGGAGACATTTGGAGGAGACGCTTCGCGATCACCTATGTTGTGCCATTCTCCGGCCACACAACCAAAGCGCCCTTCGGCGTTTAGCGCGAAAACCCGGGGGTACCTTGCCCGCCACGCGTGTGTGCAGGACCCACGACGTTCTCCGCGCGCCCTCCCCGTTTTTGCGGGGGAGGGTCACGTCCGAAACACACGGTTTGGCACCGCGGTGCCGGGGAGAAACCCCCCTAATTTTTTATATATAATATAACGAAGGGATCGATGAAAAATTTTGACCAAAGTAACTGTGTCGGTCCGACGGTTTTTTCAAACTTCCGCCCCGGGTCTCCCGTTTTGGGGGGATCTCCATCGAGAAACAAAACCCCACAGCTGACGAAACCACCACGATTTTTCTCTCTCTTCGCCCAAGAAGAGACCACGAGGGTTTAAAGAGAAGCGGTTTTTTCGCAACCAAAAAATTTTGAACAATTACCCCGAAAAGGGGATCACTTGGCCGTGGGGCGATGAAAACGCACTAATGGCGTCAACTTGTGAACTGCAGGACACTGAACATTTACATTTTGAACGCACTTGCGGT
>NW_028190029.1:0-6432 GCF_048542155.1 Nylanderia fulva
GAAATGTCCCTGGGTTCCCCAATATCATTATGATATGCAGAAATTTGTGTGGAAACCCGAAAGTAAGTTACGTGAAAAAAGGCCCTTTTCAATAACATTGTTGTGTTTCGCTTTTAATTTCATTTTCTTTCTTGGTCGTATTAAAAATAAAATATATATGTATACTAAAATATAATTATATTTTATATAGGTACATAATCCCAAAATTTTTCAATTATTTTGAACTGTATTGCAAAAATTGTTAATATACAAAGTTATTGGAAAAAAGAATCGAAAATACATATATTTGTAATACAAATTTAAATTAAAAGCGGCTTATTTTCCTGTATTTTAAAAAGTAAGTATTTTCCTAAAAAAATCAAAAATAAAAAGGTCAGGCCAGGGTTCAAAAGAAGGTACTAAAAATTTAAAACGTTTTTAATAAAAAATTTTATCAAAAAAGTAACTGATATTTTTTTCAAGGTCCCCATTTTAAAAGTGAACATACGTAAAGTGAATATTATCAAAATTTAAAGAAAATTAATTTATTTTACCATGAAAAGTAAGTGAAAATTTTATCAAGGTGCAAGTTAACATTAAATTTATACATACATATAAGTAAAAATGAAAAATTTGATTCAGAAAAAAAGGGTGCGTTTATGTTATTTTAGTCCCCACAAAATATAATAGTCGTTTAAGAGTTTTGATTTGAAATTCATACTACCCCCTTTCCCAATGAAAAAAAATGCTGGGTAATCCCAAAAGTCCCAATTTTGGGTTAATGACTCAAAAAAACAAAAAAAATGGCTGCCCCTAAACCCCCCAAAAAACCTATGATGTTTCTCGATTTTCCTTTTAAAAATAATTTTTTAAAAACCCTCTTAAGAAAACCAAGGTTTCTTGGTAAGAGCCATTTCGCCCGGAAAGTAAAAGACTCGGGGGTTCGTTTCCCCGTTTCAGGGGATTTTTGGGAAACCAAAATTTTTTTCTCGTTTTTTCCCCAAAAGGGTAATTTTCGAAATTTTTTTATTGTGGAACTTTGGGATCTCAAATTGGGGATTCATTTCCCGTTTAATTTAATTTTTTCGTTTTTTTCCCTTTGGCTCTATTGCCCGGCTTAGAAGACAGCAAAACTTATATTCAAAATTATTAAGCTTCACGATATACTTTTAAAATAAAATTTATTATTGATTAAAAAATCATATATTGATATGAAAATTTGACTTTTTAAAGGAAAAAAAAAAATTTTAAAAAAAATTGTTGTAACATATTACACAAAGAATTTTTTTTTGGAATTTAAAAATATACAAAAAATTTTTAAAAAATAAAACCCAACAGTAATAAAAAAAATATTTGGTGCTTTGTGGGGGATTTATATAATTTTTTAAATTTGCACGCATTTACTGACAAATATATAGGGTTTTTTATTTAAACAAAAAAAGTTTTAATAAATCAACGATTATCCACATCACCCATGAAGTACCCCCAAATTGGCATATTAATTTTTTTTAAAAAGGTGAATTTTTGTTGGCCCCAAATTTTACTCCATTATTTATTTAATTTTGGGATTAAGATTTAAAAAAAGAATCAATGGTTTAAATATAAAATATAAAAATTTAATCCAATAAACAGGGGCTATCTTAATTCATTCATATATGATTTAAAAAAAATTTTTTGGGATACTATAAAATTTTTTTGACCAAAAAGATTATGAACCCAAAAATTTAAAAAAATAAGGGCCCAATATTTTTTTATTTCGGGAATTTTTTAAATAAAAAAATTCTAATGTGGGGCATTTTTTCCTTTTTCAAAAACAATTTTAAAATTTTTAATTTTTTTAAAAGTTTAGAACCAAAAAAATTTAATTTTTTGCCCCAAAGTCATTAACTTTAATAAAAATTTTTCCAAAATTATTGAAAATCGTTTTTTAAAAAAAAGTTTTGTGATATAAATTTTAGATTTTCTAAAATAGATAGTAGAGAATTACACCCAATTAGAAGTGATTTTAATCTAATTTTTTTTTTTGTGAAAAAATGTCTCGCGAGAAATTTAAAGGAAGAAAAACACGCAGGCATATTTAGAAAGGGCAAGAGAATTATCAAAAATTTTGTATAACTCCGAGGAAATTAGAAAAAAAATTATCCAAAAAATAGTTTAAAAATTTCCAAAAAGATATAGTTTTTTTCTACATATAGTTTTGATAAAGAAACATTATTTAATAATATTTTTTTTTTCTTTTAAAAACCCTCGGTGGTTTAATAACAAGGGTTTTAAAAATTTTTATAAGGTTATAAAAATTTTACATCTACTTTTTACAAGTAGCAGAAAAAAAACATTATAAAAAAATAAAAAATAAATAAATTTTGTGAGGGGTGGAAAAAAAATTTCAAAACACAAGTATCTCAATAAAAATTTTTTTTTGGAATGCTCTTAGAAAAATTTCCCATTGAATTCGGGAAAAAATTTTTTCTATGCTTTTCAGAAAAAAAAACAAAAAAAATTTGAAAAATTTTGGGCCCGAATATATAAAATGTTAGTTTGGGGTTTAAATCAATGTTTAAAAAGAAAAGGGAAAAAAAATTTTTTTGGCCCTAAGTTTTAATAAATTTTAAAGCATTTTTAAAAAGGGGTTTACAAATTATTTTCTATTTGTCCAAAAAAAAGAAAGCAAAAGTTAAAACGTTATATGACCGATAAAAATTTCCCCCTATTTTTTTCCCTTACCCTAAGGATGTATAGAATGATTTTTTTCAAAAAAAAATAAATTTTTATTGAAAAAATAATTATTTTTAAAATTGTAAAAATTTATTTTTGCTCATTTAAATTTTTATAATGTATATGAAAAAAAATTTGGGGGGTAATAGATGTATATTTGTAAAAATCAGTATGTAAAAATATAATTTTTAAAAGACTTTCACACTTGTAAAAGAAAAGTGTAGAAAAAATATTTTTGAAAGGGACATTACATTTAAAAAAAAAATATATTTACAATATAGGTAAAAAGGGTTGGGTTAAATAGGCTCCAGGCGAAGGTCCATTTAAAAAAAACCCACGCGCCTTTGTGGTACCTCATATAGGGGGTGTGGAAAACCCCATTAATTTCGTTGTTCTAAAAAAAAAAATTGTATACATGTGTAATCCGGGATAGGGTTTTTGTCAAAAAAAAATTAAAATTTTTACATATATACAAAAAAATTTTATAAATATAGGGTATTAAAAAAAATTATATTTTATAAAGAAAATTATTAAAAAATAATTTTAAAAAAAGTTAACTTTAATAAGTATTTAAAAAAATATAACCCTTTAAAATATGTATTAAAATTAATAAACTTTTATCGCTTTAAAAAAGCAGAATTAAAAAACATATATTAATCATTTATTAAAAAATTTTTTTTTTGGGATGTTTGGGATCAATTTTAAATTTAATGGTGAGTGTGATGGTTTATTACAAAAATGTATATATATTAATATTTTATAATATATTATTTATTATTACTAAAAATAAAAGAAAAATAATGTCAATATTATAAAAAATAAATATTTTATTGGGTTTATAATTTCCCCTATTCTTTTTTTTTTCTTTATTTTTTTCTTTATCCTTTTTGACTTTTTATATTAGTTTTTAATTTCCTTGCAATTTTTCCTTTGGAAAAGTGTATCCTTTTTATGCCCTCAATTTAAATTAAAATATGTGTGTTTAAAATTAAAATGAAAATAATAAAAAAAAATTTCAAAACAAAGTTCCTTTTAAAAATTAAAATTCAAAATTGGAAAAGGGTTGGTTTTATAAAATTACTGAAAAAAAAATTTGGCCTTTTTTATTCCCTTTTTTTCCCCTTAAATTTTAATTTTTATAATTTTTCTTTTAATATAATGTGGGGCATATGATAATAAATCTTCTATTCATATGGTACCAATTTTTCTTCTAAAAGTAATTTTTTTTTTTAATAATGAACACGTGAATATATTTCATTTTCATAAATATTTTAATTTTATTTAAGATTCTGAAAATTTAAATAAAAAGTTTTTAAAAAAATAGGGGTTTAGAATATTTCGGTAATAAATTAACTTTTTCCCCCTTTATATAAAATAATAAAAAAAATTTGAAAAAAAATTTTAAAAGCAGGGGTTTTGAACCTGGGGTTTTCATGGTTACTTTGCCCCGCACTTATCCAATCCGCCATAAAACCCCAAACGAAAACATAAACTTTGGGCGATATTTTTTTTTAAAAAGTAAGTAGGTTTAGAAAAAGGTAGCCCAAATTTTTGAGTTGGGTTCACCCCCAGGGACATGTCGTACGTATGTCTACTTTTTTTCATTTTTTAAAAAAGGGGGGGGGCGGGCATTACATTTTGATTTCAATTCACTTTGTTTACCCACGGTTGAGGTTTGCAAAAGCCCTAGATTTTGTCTCGTAAAGGGTAATTTATTTTAATTTTGTTTTTAATAATTATAATTAATCACTTTTTTTTTCTTGCCCCCCTACATTTTTTTTAAAAAGGGGTTTTGTAAAATATTATATTTTTTTTAGAAAATAAAAAGATCTATTAATGGAGGACACGAAGAGGGCCCTGTGCCCCATTTCCGGGCCCAAAGGGTGGGAGGGAGAGCGCAAACCGGGCCCCCGAGCGGGAGGCGTCCAAAGCCAGCCAGAGGCCATTGCCCCCACAGCGGCAGCGGGAGCCCCCAGCAAAAGGGAAACCCCCCAGCCAGCAAAAGCAACCGCAACAACAACCGCAAACAGCAAACCCCAACAGGGAACCGCCCGCCCCAACCGCAACAGCGACCGCCCGGGAGCAATCGCAACAGCAACCGCAGCAAAAAGGCCCCAGGTTTGCAAACCGGGAGGGCCGTCGCCCCCCCGCAATTTGCAGCCGCCCAAAAGAGCCGGGAGCCCAGTCGCCCGCCCCAGCCGCAGCCCCAGTCGCAGGCCAGCCCCCAGGGTGTACAATGAAAGTGTGTTTTTTTCATAATTTTTTTTAAAAACACACGTATACATTTTAATAATACAATTTTTCTATTTTTATTTTTCAGATATAGACGGCCGGGGGGCGGGGCCCGGGGGGCGAGGGGGCCCCCTGGTTTTTCTAATTTGCGAGACTTTTTAGGCGGCCGAAAAAAAGGGAATTTTTTTCTTTTTGCCAAATTTTTCAAAACAAAAAAAAACCAAAAAAAAATTTTTAATTAAAAGTTAATAGGATGCCTTTGTTGGAAAGCGGTAATGGCAAAAAAAAAAATTTTTTTGTTAAAAAACCCTTGGGAAAATTTAATTTAAATTTTATATTTATTTTACCCCACTTTATTTTAAAATAACAAAAAAAACAAAAACCAAGGCCGGCCTTTTTAAGTTTTTTTTTTGTAACCAATTTACCATTTTTTTTTACTTTTATTTTTTAATTTTTTAAAAATTAAAAAAAATTTTATTAACTTTAAAAATTTTTTTTAAATTTTTAAATTTTTTTTTTTTGTGCTTATATTACTTGTTTTTATTAAAGTTTAAAATATTTGAATTAAATAATTTTTTATAGATAAATAATTTATTTTATTATATATATTATTTATCTTAAACTTTTATAAAAATATATAATAAAATTTACAATGTATATACATTTTCCCGTTAACTTAATTCCCTAATTTTTCATGTTATTTAAATTAAAGATAAATAAATATATATATATATTTTTAAGAATTTTTTTTGTTCATATATGTAAATTATAAACGTTTTTTAAAAAAAGCAAAATTATACATTTGTATCATTATAAGGGAAATTTTTTTAAAATTTTTTATTTTTTAAAGGGTTTTTCATTTACTTAGTGCAATTTTTTATTTAATAAATTTTTTATGCAATATTTTTAAACCTTTTTCTCGTATTTTTAATATAATTTTTTAGCGCAATTTTTTTATTTCATACTTTTTGAGGGTAATATTTTTTATTTCTAGTTTTTTTATTAAACAAAAAAAATATAAATTTTAAAAAATTTTTGAGAAAAATTTTTGATGGGTGATTAAATTTTGGGAAAAATTTTATAAATAAAATTTAAATTTTTTTAGGAAAAAAATATTTTTTTTTTATTATAAAGAAAATTTTTTGCTGGGGGAAAGGGTTTTAAACTTAGCGCTTTTTTTTTTATTTGTGATTTTCTTTTTTTTGGGGAAAAATATATATATATATATAAAAAAATTTTTTTTTTGTAAACTAATTTCCCATTTTGGGGGTTTCAGCTTGTCTTTTATTTTTTAGGGGATTATTCTAATACTCTCCCTTTTTTAAAACCCCATTTGCCCTGATTTGGGTTTTATTTGGTGGACAGAAACTCAACATCACCCCTGTTTCCCCTCTTTTGATTAGGAAAAGGCAATCTTCCCCCATCAAACTCCGAACTCTACAGGACCTAATTAAAACTTTTTACAACTTTCGAATTTTTAATTATGGGAGAAGGTTATTTCAGTGC
>NW_028190030.1:0-6424 GCF_048542155.1 Nylanderia fulva
CTCTATGCCCAAAAACCGAGATCGCACGACGAAAAACATTTTTCGATTTTGTCGCACTGGGCTATTGTCAGAGCACAATTCAGCGTTCTTGACAGTTTTTATATTTGTCACCTTTCTCTTCGGCAACGCGGGCGTCCTTCTCCTTGCTTGCAGGGTGGATCGAGGAGCTCGGGGCAGGGGAAAGGAGGCCCCGCGCCTACCGTTGCGCACTTTTTCGGGCAGTGTGCGATCTGAGCCTTCTCTTTTGTCACGCGAGCGAACGAGCGAACATCGATTATAACGTAATTTATCTTAAAATATACTTGTGAGTGGAGTAAGTTTGAGTGAAGTGTCATCGGATCCCGGCCCTTTTCCAAAACACATCCCTCCGCCTCCACCGTATTCGAACGAACAATCGAACGGCGCAGACGAGAACAAGCAAATATTCACAAACGTTACAACAAAGATACCAAATAAAGAAACATCGATTTTATTATAAAATAGAAATGGAAACAACAGAGGTAATTATAGAACAAAAATTTTATTATATATATTTAATTTAATTAAAAACTAAATACTTTACACGTAAGCACTGCATAAAATTATAATCTATAAATGTTATGCAAACACGATTAATTAAAACAAAATATCGACAAAAATAGTTTCATATAATTTCAAATATATTTTCAGATTGTTACAAAGTTTGTATGCGGCTTATACGAACAACAATGCTTATATAATGATATCCAAAAATATCCTTGCGTTCAAGGTTATCCAGAAATGATATTACAGATTGTAATTATTTTATACAAAGACAGGTAAGAAAGCAGAATATTTATAATATATTTTATATTTTTGAACATTATTATAATTATTTTAATCTTTACTTCTATTTGATCTAGTTGATGGAAAAATATGGAACATTAAAAGATCAGAATTGTGATACTAATAATATATGAACACGAATAATGGTTCTGTCACAATTGCATCAGTAGAAGAATACTAATAGCTGCTGTACAAGAACGTCCTCCCTTATGGAATTATAAAATGTTCCATAGTCACAACGTACAAATAGTTAAAGATAAACTGCGGCAGAAATTGAGGATTTCTAAATATTAACAAAGAAAAAAAGTTTGATTAAATTAAATTAATTTTTACTATTAGAAAATAAAAAAATAAAATAATTATAAACTTTGTTTCAGAGCAATACACTATCACAGCTTTAAAAACAAAATGGAAGAACTTATATGATACATATCGATCAACTTTAATAAAAGAAAAAGGCAGAAGTGAACAGGCTGCCAAAAGAACAAACTATGGCGATTTATGGAACAAATGATTTTCTGAAAGATTCATTTGATCTTGGAATTAGAAAGAAAGTAATAAATAATAATAGTTTAAAGCCAAAAGCGACTTCCGTTTCCGGTTGCGTGTGAGAAGGTTGTGGTGCTGTCGTGTGTGTATTTGAGTGGAGTATTAGAGGTGTGAGGAAGAGAAGGGGAGAGAGAGTGAGAGAGTGAGAAGCTGGAGTTGGCGAATGCAAGGGAGTGCAGGCAAGTGGGTGAGAAGGGAATAGAGCGGTGAGAAGAAGAGAAGTGATGCAGGGTAGAGTGAGTTGGCAGTTTGGAAGATAGATCAGGGGCACGAGTGGAGAGGAAGGTACTAGAAAGAGAAGTGCAGGTGTAAAAGGAGAGGAGAGATAGGGGATAGGTGTAGGTGCGGGGAAAGTCTATAGTGACAGAGGAACCAGTCGAGGATATAGGGAAAGTCACTAGCAGAGGAGAAAGTAACTGAAATAGGGTATAGGGAAAGTCACTAGACATAGAGTAAAGGAGATGAATGGAAAGAAAAGACTATATGAGATCGAAATATTAACGAACTGGATAACTGTGATAGAAGAGGGAGCACAGGACGGCGAGTAGGTTTTGCAAAGGAAAAGGAGGAATTATAGGAGTAGTGTGAAAAGTAGCGCGAGGAACAAGGTGATTTTGGATTTTGCTTTCAGGAGAAGTCAAAAGGTGATAAGGTCTCCAGAGGTTTAAAGGAGTTAAGATTCATGAGGATAGGGGATATATTAAAGAGATGGGGAGGGAATTGAGCTGATATAATTCAGGATATGAGAGAGATAAGAATATAGATATGAGCAGGAGATGTTAGGAGGAGTAATAGGGCAGGAGGAAATTATTGAGGAGGTAAGGTGGCTAAAAAAGGAATGGAGGAAAGGGAGAAAGGTGGGAGAGAGATAGATAGCGTAATTTAATGGGAAGGATTAGGAGATGGGGATGAAAATGGAAGAATTAGAGATAGGAAAAAGGGGTAGAGAGAGAAAGGGAGAAGGGAAGGATAGGAGGAGATGGGAAGCTGTGAGTAAGGACTTGCATGAAATTGGAGAGACAAGGAAAGAGAAGAAAGAGAAAGAATGTGATATAAAATGAATTAAGTTAGTAAAGAGGGGGTGAAAGAGTAGGTTAAGAATTATAAAAGAGATAGTGTATGGGGCCAAGTATATAAGTGAGGATAATATGGGAATGGAGAAGTACATGGGACAAGTAAATCTAGTAAGGGTGGAGAATATGGAGGTTAAACGGAATAATGGGAAAAGAAAAGGATTTTTGATGAGGAGGGAAGGATAGTAGTAGATTATCTAACGTGGAAAAAAAGAAGGATGATGTGGATATTAGGCAGAGTTGGCGAGAGGGGAGGAAAGAGAGGAAGGGAGGGCATTGGTTATAAGGTATTGTAGAATCTGGATGGAGGTTAAATTGGGAGATGGGGGACGAGTGAACATAGGAATAAAGAAAAGAAGAGCAGGGGAAAGAGGAGGGAAGAGAGGAGAGAGGAGGGAATGAAGAAGGGGATGAAACACAATACAGGAGACGGGAAAGGATGGGGAGGGAAAGAGTGGGGAAAGAAGGTTTAAAAGAGAAAGAGAGGAGAGAAGTCATATGAGGTAAAGGCAAAGGGAGAGGAGTGTAATAGAAAGGAGGAATGGAGAAGGGAGGAAGGATGGAGGTGCAATTCTGGGAATGTGCGGGATTGAAGAAAACAGACGCGGACTTCCTGGGAAGCGGTAGATATGGTTGTAAGTTTTTCCTAAGACAATGGGTAGTGAAACGGGTGGGAAATATGAAAGGGAGGCTGCCGGAGGATATATGGGAGGTGCAATATGCGAGGAGGAGAGTAAAAACGGAAGTGCTAGGGTGGAATTAAATAGTTGGGGTGAGAAAGGGGTAAGGAATAAAGAAAGTGTATGCGATAAAGAGGGAATTGTGTGAGGTTCTGATAGGAAACGGAGGGAGAGATGGAGGTTGGTGGGGTGTACTAATGGGGAGAGGAGACAGAACTTAGGGTGCTATACTTAGTGTATTGAGGAGGAGGGAGACAAAAGAGTAAGAACGATAATAGTGGGGGGATTTTAATGCAATAACGGGGAAATTTAGGAGGAAGAGTGGATATAGAGGTAAGTAAAAATGGAGGGTAAGGGAAGGGAAGAAACATCAGAGACCAAAAAGTAAATGGGGAAGAGGAGAAGGTGGTGAAGAATTTTGGAGGAAAAGGGTGGAGATAATGAATTGAGGAATACAGGGGATGAGAAGGTGGATTGACCTATATGGGGCGAATGGGAAATCGGTACTAGAATTATATAAAGGTACGTGAGGATGTAAGAGATGAAGTCACGGACGTTAGAGATAGGGTGAAAGGGTGGACTCGGATCACATTGCCGTTAATATGTGGTTCGAAGGGAAAGGAGGAGAAAGGGGAAAGAACGGAAAAAAGAGAGGAGATGGGACTGTGACGGTAGAGGGAAAGGAAGAATTTAGGGGAGAGGATGGGGGAAATATGTGGAGAAGCAGAGGAATGAGAAGAAGAGGAGGTTGTATAGGATAGTGGCGGAGCAGAAAAAGAATAATACAGTAAGTGTTTAGATAAGGGAATGAAAGAAGGAAAGGAGAAGAAAAAAAAAGGAGATGTGGTTTGATATGGAGTGTAAGAAGAGAGAATTGGAGGTTGCAAGGTGTTTAAAAGGTGGAGGATGATAGTGGGGAAAGGAGAAGAATACATGAAAAGAAAAAAGGGTCTGAGAGATTATGTAGAAAGAAGAAGGAGGAGGAGATGATGAGTGGACAAAGAACAATGGAAGCGAGGACGGAAGGGCAGGTTTGGGAGGGGTTAGAAGGGAAGGGGAAAATGAAAAGGAGGAAGGGTGAGTGGATTGAGTATGGAAGAATGGAATACAGATATTTTAGAGATCTATTCGTCGTTGGTAATAGTAGTTCGAGAGTGATAATGGGAGGAAGTAGGATGTAGAAGGAGAGAGGAGAAGATCAGCTAGAAAATGGAGAATTATGATTGGCTATAATGGATAAATGAAAAACAGGCAGTGTGGGGTGGTGATTTGGATTCCGGGAGAAGTGTGGAAATTTGGAGGAGAGGGAATAAAGAAAAGTGGGTATTTGAAGATATGTAATCGCTATTTCAGGGGGAGGGGTGATAAGGGAGGTTGAGTGATGGGCTGGTGTGCCAATCTTAAGAGGGGGAGGGTAAAGTATGTTTCGGAGAAACGGGGGTAACGCTGACACCGTCGTTATACCAAGTATATGCGACGGTGTTGGCAGAGGATTCAGGGAGAGATAGAGGAAAAGGATTTCTACCACCGAATCAAACGGGTTCAGGAAAGGGATGGGGAACGGTGGATAATATTTATGGACTAATATTTTGATAAACCGACAAATAAGTAAGAAGGAAAGGCACATGGTACTCTGTTTTGTTGGAACCTGAGAGCAGCGGTTTGATTCTGTGACAGAGTTTGATTGCGGGCGTTCAGAGGGAGGGGTTGAAAGGATGAACGTGGGATGTGCGAGGACGTGCTAGGAAGGATAGGGTTTCAGGTTAGAAGGGGGAGTGAGGTGGGGAGAAGTTTTGGACGGGGAGGGGGGTGAGAAAGGGATGCCCCTTTGTTTACATGTTGAGGGGGACTTGGAGGGGAAAAAAGAAAAAGTGGGGGGGTTTTAGGTTGGGAAAAGGGCAATTTTTAACGCTAGGACGCGAACGTTGCTTTTGGCCAAAAAAAGGGGGGGGATAGGTGTTGATGGAGATTTAGGGAGATACGGGGGGGAAGGAGGAATTTGAATGAAAGAAGCGAAGGTGAGGAATGCAAGAAAGGGGGAGGGGGGTTTAAAAAAAAAAAACTAGTGGTATGGAAGGGAAAAAAATTAAGAAGTAAAGAAGTCACTTTTTTAGGTTAGGATTAAAAAGGGAATGGGGCAAAACAGGTAGGGACAAAAAAGGAGAGGGGGCCCCAATTTGGGGACAGGTGGGAAAGGTAAGAGGAATTTGGGAAAAATTGGGGGGGGGAGGGGTGGCTTTTCGATGCTTTATAGGGACGGTTTTTGGGATCGGGGGGGGAGATATTGGGAGGGGAAAAGAGAGAGGGTTTGGAAAGGAAAAAAAGGTATCTGAGATGGATGTTAGGAGTGGATTGGGGAACCCCCTGGAATATGAAAAAGGGAGGAATTGCAAAGGGAAAAAAGAAAAGGGAACAAAGGAAGAAAAAAGAAGGGGTTTGAGGAAAGCAAAGGGAGGGAAAGGGGGGGGGATGGTTGGCGAGAAATTTTGGGGGGGAGATTAAAGAAAGGGCAAAGAAAGGGGGGAAAATTGTCAGAGTGGGAAAAGAAAGGAGGGAATTTTGAGGGAAAGGGGTGGATTAAGGGGGAAAGGAAAAAAAGAGAAAAAGGGGGAGTTCAGAGGGGAAGAAGTTAGGAAGGGAAGGGAAGGAACAAAGGGGAAAAGGGAGAAAAAAGATAAATCGGAATAAAAATTGGGCAAACAATTAAAGGGGGGGGATTCCGGGTTTGAAAAAGGGTGGGCGGAAGGGGAATGGAGGAGGATGGCAAGGGAAGAAAGGGGAATAAAGAAGGGAATAGGTATTGGGAAAAGGAGGGGATAGGGAAATGCAGGATATGTGGGGAAATTAGAGACGTGGGACAGGGATGGGAGGTGTAGGATTGGGGAAAGGGAAAGAGGCTGGCAGGAAAGGGGAAAAGGGGGTTTATTAGGAGGGGATGAAGGGGGGGGAAATAGGTTTAAAAAGGTTTGAAAAGCAAGAGGGAAAGGGGGAAAAGGGAAAAAAGGAAAGGGGAAAAAGGAGGACGGGGGGTGAAAGGGGGAGAAGAGGGGGAGAGAGAGGGGAGATGGTGGGAGAGTGAGTGTGTGAAGAGAAGAGGAGGGGAGGGGGGAGAAAGGGGGTGAGAATAATGGTAACCGGAAGCGGGGGGGTCCCAAAATAGGCAAGTAGAATAAATTGGTGGTTAAGTTTTGTTAGATAAGAAAAAGGAGGGGAAAGGCGGACTGTGTGGTTAGGAGGGCAAAATGCGAGAAAAAGGTTTAAAAAGGCGGGGGAAGAGGAGAGGCGGGCGAAAATTGAATATGTATTTTTGGGGTTATG
>NW_028190031.1:0-6401 GCF_048542155.1 Nylanderia fulva
ATTACAAAAAGGAAATCCAACAAAAATTTGTTTTTTGGGGGGAATTTTTTTAATTTAGAATGCAATAAAGCTTTCAAAAAAAAAGGGAATAAATTTTAAATTTTCATTTAAAATTTAAAAAAAACTTTTTTTCAAAATGTCAGTTTTTTTGGGGAAAGTCTTTTAAATGGGGGATTTTTTTTTTTCTTTTTTTTTTTAAAAATTTTTTAAAAATTTACAAAAATTTTTCCCAAATTAACCCTTTTGGGAAAAATTTTAAAAATTTACTTAACATTTTTTAGCAAAAAATTAAAAACCAAAATTTCCAATTTTTTTTTTTTACAAAAAATTCAAATTTAAAAAATTTTTGTGGATTTTTAAATTAAAAGGCCAATTTTTTAAGATTTTTATATTGTTTTAAATTTGGGGAAAATTTTTTTTTTTTTAAAATTTTTTATTTAACTAAAAATACAAAAGTTTAAGAAAACCTTCAACACAAAAACCCCTTTTAAAAAAATTCATGTTTTTAATTTTTTCCCCAAAAAATTTAAATTTATTTTCCCCTAACAAAAACCTTCCCTTTAAAACCCAACCTTTTTTGAAAAATTTTCGTGACCCCCAGTAAAAAATTGCATTTTTTTGGCTTTTGGGCGTCGTTTTTTTGTGATTTTGAACTTTTTTGCCGAAATTTAAATTTTTTTTAAAAATTTTTTTTTATCAAAAACTTTTAATTTAAATGTTACTTTTTTAAAAAAAAATGAACCCCTTCCAGTTGGGGGCTCTTTTACAAAGTTAAAAAAAATTTTAAAAAATTGGGAAATAAAAAATAAAAATTAACTTGGGGGAAAAAGGCAGACAGTCCTAAGGGCCCCAAAAAACAAACCTTCCCCAATTTTTTGGTGCGTGATAGTAAAACCTAAGGGCCCTTTTTAAAAACCAACTCAAAATTTTGATTTTAAATTCCCAAAGGAACCCAAAACAAACTCAAAATTTTCGGACCATTTTCCCCTTTTTTTAAGGATTTTTTGGAAACAAAACGAAAGGGGCTATAAAAGAAATAAGGGGAAACCCCCGAAACAAAATTCAAAAGGGGTTCGGGTCCGGGCCAAAAGGGTTTCCAAACAAACCCCTTTTCTCCCCCGGTTTAAAAAAAAAAGGACCCCCTTGGGGAATGGGGTAAAGAAAGCGGGAAACCCCCCAAAAAGATTAAAAGGGATTAAAATTTTACGGTCAAAAAAAACCCAATTAATTTAAAAAAAAGCTGCCCTTTTGAAAAAGAAAGCCAACAAAATTAAAAGTTTTCCCCCCCCAAAAAATTTGTACCGAGGGGCTGCAAACGTAGCCTTAACCCCTTAATCTTCAAGGGGGAATGGAAAATTTTGGGTTTCCCCAAAGAAAAATGGGGAAGGGCCCCAAAATTTTTACCGTTTCGTCTTCCAAAGTTTAAGGCCCAAAAAAAACCCCCTTAGGGTTTTTATTTTAAAAAATTTCCGAAAAATAAAATTAACAAATTATTTCCCATTGGAACCCAAAGAATTTAAGGGTTGGAAAAGCCAAACAAACCGGCCCCTTTCCCCCGGGAAAGCAAAGAAAAAGTGTTTTCAAAATTTGAAAACGATTCTGGAAGTTTTGGTTTTTGGGCTATTCAATCCCAAAAAGCCCCTTTGGGGGAAAAATATCTTAAACCAAAAAAACTTAGAGCTCTTTGTGGTTTATCCAAACATACTTCGTCTTCCAAAAACGTATTTTTATGAAACTTTTTTAAAGAGAAAAGGGAAAAAAGTTTGAGAAACCCCACTTATAATGAGCCAACCCTTCCCCTTACGGATAAAAAATTTTTTTCCCCTTTTAATAGATAAAAATTTTTTAAAAAAGGGTTAAAATGGGGCCATTGGATAAGAACAATTACCACAAAAATGAACTTCCAGGGAAAAAGTTTGAAAAAAAATTTTTGGGGAATGTTTGAAAAAGGTATTTTGGGAAAAAAGATAATAAAATTTTAAATTCATGGCCCCAGTTTAAAAAATTTTTTCCTTTTCACTTTACGAGTACAATTGGGGGAACATCCCCAAATGCTATACAAATCCGAATCTTTCCCAAGTCATACTTTGGGCAACGATAAACATTTTAAATCCCCTCATTTTCCTTTCAGGGAAAATATTAAAAAAAGAAATTTTTTTCCCCCAAATTAAATCGCCCCCCTTATAAAAGTTTTTTTTTTTAACTTTTTTTCACTTTTTTGAGTTTCTTAATAGGGTTTAAATTATTTAAAATTTTCCAATGTTTTTTAAAGAAAAAAAAGCAAAAATTTTACCCAAAAAAATGAAACCGTTTTGTTTGGACGAGGAAAAAAAATTTTTCTCGCAAAATTACAAAGCTTTTAAAAAGCCCAGGAAAAAAGCGATTGTTGGTTTTAACCACGTAACCCTTGCATCTTTTGAAAAAAATTATGTTTTGGGAAGAAAAAAGGGGTTTCAAAGCCGAGAAGCTGGGGAAAAACAATAGCCCGGACCTTTTTAAAAAGATCTGTTTTAGCAAACGTAACAAACCCCGTAATAAACTAAATTTTTTGAAAGTTTGTTTGGGTAAAATTTAAAAAAGGGCCCTTTTTGGGGTCTTCTACTTGCATTTTAAATAATCTTGCGGTAAAAAAACCATTACCAGATTTTTTGGGGTCAATTTTTAAGGGATTCCCAAAAAATTTTAAAATCAAGAAAAGACATTTTAAAATAGTGCAATTGAGGGGCAATGTTTCGAAACCCAAAAAACCGCATAGACAAATGATCCCCCAAAAGAAAAAGGTAAACATTAAATTTTTTAAAAATTTTCATTTGCCCCCTACCTTTACAAAAAAACATTGGTTTAAAGGTTTTCCCCCGGGAAGATCCAAAAATTTTGAATCCCCGAGTTGCACATTCTCGTTCGAGGATCCCCAAGAAATCTAAAGTGGTTTGGGAAAATTGGTGATATTAATAAAGGTAAGGTTTTACAATGGTTGGGCCAAAAAATAATCCTCATTATTTGAAAAATTTCGTTTGGGGGGGCGTCATCTAAATGATCTTTTAAAAATGAAAATTTCGGAAACAAAATATGGGATTGCCCCGATGAGAAAAGGGAAAAGGGGACGAAAAAAATGAGGGGGGTTTAAAGAAATTCCCAGCATTGAATTTTTTTCCAATTTTAAAAGGAAAACCCAAAAATAATAAGGGATAAAATCGTTTTAAAACTTAGGGTTTTTCCCTCACAAAAATCATAAAGATTCGGATAAACGATCAGTTCAATTTCCCCCAATACACGCGAAAAAAATTTGATAACGAACTACATTGAAGCTTAATAAAAATGAAAAAATTGAAGTTTTTCCAAGGGTTTAACCGTTTTTAAATTCGGGATTCATTGTTTCCTGATTTTTTACCCTGATGGTGTCAATGGAAAACAGAAAATGAAACTTTTTTCATTGCCGGAATATTTTTTATTAGAACACGATGATGTCCAAAAACCCTAGTAGTTCCCGGTTGAATCTGCGTATTGTTTTTTCCCTTTTCATGGGGCTTTAAAAAACCCACAGTTTTAAAAGTGGTTTTCTATTATACGGGGTGAGGGGTTTTAAAACCCCGAGAGAGATCCCCTCTGGTAGATCTTTAACGAATTTAAAGGTGAATTAGAAGGAAATTTTAAAGAGTATTTTTTCAAAAAATTTAGAAATACGGGTCAATTTTTCGACAAAACCCTCCAATAAGGGAAAAAAGCATGACTTTGCATTACGGTCCAGCGACGTGGTTTTTTTACTTTGAGTCCCGTGAAAGGAAATGGGCCATTGGTGAAATTTTTCGAGAATGGGAAACCCGATTTAAAAAAAGTTAGGGATCACGAACTAGTCGCATACGATCCTGTAAGTTTCTCTTTTATTCATGTGGGATAAAATTCAAAGCCAAAGAATGATTTTATTTGTTCGTCCGATAATCCCAAAAGGAAGGTTATTATTACTTTGGCGACTGGAATATTTAAAGTAGAGGGGGGATTCAGCACATGCATTTTTAATTTGGATAAAAGAAAGCCCAGTAAAAGGAAAATTTCCAGGGTGAAAAAGTTGCTACTTTTATTCGAAAAACCTAACGTTTTGGAAAATTTTCCCGATGAAAAAAGTTTCCCCCAAAAGTTTTAAATCTTTTAAAAAGTGATCAGGGGAAACATAAAAATAACCGTATTGCCTCGTACCAAAAAAAAAGGAAAAATAATTATAAGAAAGGGTTCGGTTTTGATTTTCCCCCCCGGCCAAATTTTCTGAGAATTTTGTTTTTAAAAGCGTTTTCACTTTGATATCCCTAGAAAAAATTGCAGGGAAGAGCAGATTTTACGTTCCCTTTTCGCAAGGAAATCGGAAAAGGGTTTAAAGATTATAAAATCCGTCTATCAATTAGCCCGGAAGGGAAAAAAGGACTAAAATTTTTTAAAGAAAAATCAGAGTTTTTAAAATCATATTTTAACCCAAAAAACACGACAAAGTCGGAAAAAAAAGCAATCGACTTTGAATTTATAGATTTGAATAAAATCCTTGGCATCGGGAAAAAGTGGGGAATTTTTTTTAATGCGTTCATTTTTAAAAACAGGGAATGGGGGTGCTTTAGGAAACTCGGATACCTATTTTGGGGAACCCCTTTTAAGGGACGGGGAAAAGATACCCTGGTCAAATGGACGATTTTAATTTAGGGGGAGAAATAGAAAAGTTAAAACATTTAATGAAATTTAAGGGTCTTTATTTAAAATTCTACCCAAAAATTTACGTTCGCACTCATCATGATTACACCCCAAAAAAACCTCAGGAATTAGAAACTTGAATTTGTACATTTTTTCCAGATTCTGGGAAAAATTAAAAAAAACAGATGGCAAATAATACGAGTCAAGTGGGTTTCAACTGGCCAAACGGGGGTTTTTTTTTTAAAAAACGAAAAAAAAGGGGGGTTATTTAATTAACCATTATCGATTTCATATAAAACTGAGCCCAAAAATACTTTACTCGCTGCTTCTTCTGTTCAAACCATGGAGAGATTTGAGTAAACTCAAAGGTACATTCGAGACTTACACGGATGGCCTTTAAGAATTCAGAGTCTGTTTTAACGAAAGTAATGAAATATCACGAAAGGCCTCGAAGAAATACAGAAAGCTTTTGAGAACGTATGCTGCATTAATCGAGAAGCGCGAAAATGATCTGAAAACAGCAGACAGAGACAAATCCGATGACGATGAACTGGATTGTAATCCGATAGAAGCTGACGACGCGATGAAAGATCTGGAAGATTTTGGTAAGATTGACGACCCGATTGATTTATCGCAAATGATGTCGCAATTGAACACAGACCAGAAAAGAGTCTTTGATGGAGTATGCCAAGTTTTACAAGATAAGAATCAGATTCTGTTCTTAACGATGCTGTTTCGTGTTACGCTAATGTAATATTACAATGTGCGTTTCATTGCGTACGTATTAGGCAACAAATACTGAAAAATTTAGTAATAATATATTACCATGAAAAGTAACTGTGATATTTTATTCAAGGTGCAAGTTCACATTGAACATACATACATATAAGTAAAACTGATTACAATTTAATTCTAGAAAATAAGTGCGATATGTTATTCTTAGTGCACAAAATATAATAGTCGTTTATAGAGATTTGATTTGAAATTCATACTAGCCCGTACAATGAAAAATAATTGCTCGTAATTCCAGAGTACCAATTTGTTAATGACTCAGAAAAATAACATGGCGGCCTGCTCTCAAAAAACTTTCGATGGATAGAATAAATAATTGAAATAAGAGTTGTGAAAATTGTATAAATTAAAAATCTCCAATCTTTTTTAGTAAAATTTCCCGTTAATGACCATCATTAACCTAGGCAAGGTGGCATATGTGATTGGGATTTAACATTATCAGTAATTTATTGAACAGACAGAGAAAAGTTTTGTTGTATGCATCGGTTCAGTGTTTGAAATAACCATGTACTATCCATATACTAAAAGCACAAATTCTTCATTTCTATCATAAATAATATCTATTTATTAAAATTTTAGCAGACGTCTTTTAAATAGAAAATAGTGTCTTGCGATCATAAATAATAGGTTTTGAATAGCAATGTTTCATTTGACATACAATTTTCTTCAGAAACACAGAAGAAAAGGTATTTGTATATAGTTTTGTATATTCACTTCGTTGTGTGTAGAGCTTTTAAAAATACGTTGAATCCTTATTCGAATCTAATCTTCTTCTAATGTAATACTTTTTGTACTTCAAATGTTGTAGTAATTATTCTGTAAGAGCTTCGACATTATTTCTAAATGGACATCGAAAAACATTATAGTTTTTTGAGAGCAGGCCGCCATGTTATTTTTCTGAGTCATTAACAAATTGGTACTCTGAAATTACGAGC
>NW_028190032.1:0-6396 GCF_048542155.1 Nylanderia fulva
TTCTTCTCCCCTTTTTCATTTTTCTTCCCCCCTTTTTTCGCCCCCCCTTTTTTACCCCTCCCCTTTTTGCCCCCTTTTTTCCCTTTTTTTGTCCTCCCCCCCCACTTTTTCTCACCCCTTTTTAACCCCCCCCGTTTTCCTTTGCCTTTCTCCCCCTTTTTCTTTTTCTTTCCCCCCCCTTTTTCCCTTCTCCCCTTTTCTTCCCTCCTTCTGTCCCCTCTCCCCCCTATCTCCAAAAATCAAAAATAAAAAAGGGCAAGCCAGTTCAAAAAATTTCCCCAAAAAAATTTAAAAACCCTTTTAAAAATTTTTAAAAGATCTAATAAAAATTAAAACACGAAAAATAAATGATATGTTTTTAAAGGGGGCCGTTCAAAGGGGAACATAAAGTAAAAATGTTTTTTTTTCTAAATTTGTAAAAATTATTTCCATAAAAATAAATTTATTTTTTTCAAGGGGCCAAATTTTCCCTTTAAAATACCTCATTAAGAAAAATGTTCAATTTGATTCTAGAAAATAAGTGCGATATGTTTTCTTAGGGACAAAAATAAAGGGCGTTTTTGAGATTTTATTTGAAATTCTAGCTTTTGTAGCGCTGTTTTTCCCTTTTTGCGCTATTTAGTGGGAGGCTGGCGGGAGGCAATTTACGCGTTCGCCTTCGGATTTTTTTCTTGGGTGAGCACGGCACCTGAGAAGGGGGAGCCCGTCGGGGGCCGGGACTTTTAGTAGGACCCCGGGGACCCAGGGGGGGTCGGCCGCACGACGAGAACCTCGTCGGCCGGGTGATTTACGGAAGGACCCGGGACCGAGGACGCTCGGCCTGCACGACAGAACCTCTCGGGCCGGGGGGGTTTCGGAAGGACCCGGGACCGAGGCCTCGGGGCCCGCACAGAGAACGTCGTGGCCGGGGGTGATTTACGGGCAGGGCCCGGTGACCGGAAAGCTCGGCCTGCACGACGAAAAGCTCGTCGGCCGGGTGTTTTCGGGAAGGGGCCCGGGACCCAGGACGTCGGCCCGCCCCGCGAAACGCTCGTCGGCCGGGGGATTACGGAATTGACCCGGTGACCCGGAAAACCTCGGCCCGCCGACGGAAAACTCGTCGGCCGGGGTTTTGGGGACCCGGGACCAAACCCGGGTGACAAAGGAACGCTCGTCGGGCCGGGGGGTTTTACGGCCGGACCCGGTGACCGGGGGCGCTCGGGGCCCCCCGACGAGAACGCCGTCGGGCCCGGGGGGTTGGCGGACCCGGTGACCGAGAACCCCGGCCGCCACGAGCCTCGTCGGCCCGGGCTTGGATAACTATTAGGAAACCCTTTTGTCGTATGGAAAGATACCATGGTCAAAAATCGATTTAATAGGTGAAATGAAATTTAAAAACTTTAGAAATTAAGCTCTCGAAAAAATTTCCCTAAAATTTTCTGTTCTCACTCATCGATATTTTTCCAAATAGACCTCGGGATTAGAATCTTGAATTTGTACTTTTTTTCCGATTCTAGAAAATTACAAACAGATCCAAAATAAAAGTAATGTTAAAAACTGGCATCGATTTTTTTTTTAAAAAACGAAAAGGGTTTTTTTAATTAACCATTATCGTTTTAATTAAAAACGAGCCCAAAAAAATCTTTTTACTCGCTGCTTCTTCGTTAAAAACCATGGGGGATTGAGGGAATCAAAGGGTCTTTGGGAATTTCCAAAGGGATCCTTTAAATTCAGAGTCTGTTTTAACAAAGGAAATGAAATATCACAAAAGGCCCGAAAAAAATCAGAAATTTTTTGAAACTTCTAAAATTAATCGAGAAGCGCAAAAATGATCGAAAACACAACAGAAAAAATTCATGCGATGAACGGGATTGTAATCCAAAACCCTACACCATAAAAATCGGAAAGATTTGATAAATTACGACCCGATTGATTTATCGCAAATGATGTCGAAATTGACGAAACCCCAAAAAAGAGTCTTTGAGGGAGTAGCCAATTTTTCAAGAAAAGAATCAATTCTGCGCTGTACGAAGGGGCAGGGTGGTACAGGGAAAATTTTTCAAATTGAAACATTAAACATTGGATCAAAAAAAATTTAAAAAAACAACTCCCTATCTCCCCCACGGGTATCCAGCTTTTAAATTCAGGGCTTGACAACCCCTAAATTTTTTCAACTACCCTTAGTCTGAATCTACACCAAATAACGAAATTTGTCAGACCGGGTCTTGAAAAATTTGAAGACAGTTAAAAAATGTCAAATTTTTTTTAAACGATAATATCCAGATTTAAAATGTGCCCTTTGTTTATAATCTACATTTTTAAAATTTTTTGATACACAGATAAAAAGAGGTTTTTTTTGGCGAAAACACTTCCCTGTTTGGGGACTTATGCGCTTCCCCTGTAAAAGGACAATTTTCTTTTGTTAAAATGCTCGATCAAGATTCAAAAGTATTTGGGTACCGGGGTGGATTTGTTTGGGGAATTGTTCGGTACGACGAATTTTTTGATTAATATCGACAAAGATGCGAAAATACATACGTGAATACTTTCAAAAATAAAAGAGGGGGTTTAGTAACGGATTCTGACACAATGTTCTTCATCTAAAAAATCAATTTTAAGAAAGTAGTTGCGACGAAAAATTTGAAAAACTTTGCACTTATGAATAAATTACGATTGATACAATTTGTTTTTGCCACGTGTTATTTTAAAGGTTTTAAACACAAAATCTCGAAAAATCGACAGCTAAAAATTTCTACTAAGCAGAAGATGATTTGACTGTTCCGCAAAAAAAAAAATGCATAAAATTTTGGAAGACAAAATGAAAATGCCCTGAAACAGCTGGCATTGAAATAAACGTTTAAAAATTGGGCTAAAGGTGTTTCGACAAAACTTACTAACTTTGGGACTTGTAAATGGAACGATAGGCAAGGGTTTTCAAAAATCGCTCTGGACGGATTGTATTGATACCTTCAAAATTTATTTCGGATAAAAAAGAAAATCGCAATAAGGGAAAGAATTAATTTTAAATTTCCACAAAAATTTTGGACAAAACGGAAACAAATTTTCCTTGTCTTCAGTTATGAATAACTATACACAAAGCAAGGAATTTCGAAAAAGCCCTATGGGTTTGGAACGACTGTATACAGTGATGGTCAGCCCAGTAATTTTTCACGAGTAATAAAATTGGGAAAGGCCCACATTTTATAAATTTCAACCAGCATCATTAAAGCAAACTGAGACCATTTAAATATAAACGACTGAGATCTAATTCAAAACTGAACTGCCACAAAAACATCCGCTGAGAAAAAGGTTGTGAAAAAGTACATCGTCGATGGGCTATCCTCATACTTGATATATGCAGAATTATGATTGTGAGGAACCCGAAAGTATGTTTCGGGAAAAAATATGGCCTTTTGGGGAAAAACTTTTCGTTTTTGTGTTACGCTAAAGTAATATACAAAGTGCTTTTATTGCGTACATTTGGCAACAAATCTGAAAAATAAAACATCGAGCTTTACTATCTTCTGCGCGTATGGTAAAGTAAATATTGCAACATTCAAACTTTAGAAGATCTTTTGGAAAACCTTCGAAAAACGAACACACAAATGTTTTGGGAAATTTTTTTTCGGCTCTAAATTTGACTATTCCACTCAATGATGTATTTAAACTCGAATAAGCCGTAACATGTTGCTCCGAATGTCAAATTTTTTTACAAGTAACTAAGCTGGAAAGCAGTATTTGCTATATTACCCTATACATTCGAATTAAAAAAAAAAAGGTGTCACCTACAAAGTTGATTAAAGTAATTTTCTAAAGGGGGAAACGATAAACGGGAATTTAAAAGAAAGTAAGGGGACCGGGTTTTTAAAAAAAAACCTAATCGAATCAACTTTAAACCGTCTAGTAATACAGCTCATTTTTTATACTTTTGTAAACGGTTTTTCTAAAAAAAATTTTCAACAATTGGATTAAAAAGCCTGCCCACGAGTAAAATCACGATTATAAAAAAGTACAAATAATAGCGCTATTTTCACGAAGGTGAAAAAATGAATCGTAGTCACTACACGTGTATGTTGAAGCTGAACCAACGGAATGGGATTACCTAATGAATGGAAGGTTCAAGAAAAATGGCCCAAAGGGGCACAAGGGGGATACATTTGTTCTTTTAAAAAATTAAATAATGGCGCTGTTAAAAGGGCCGTAAGCCCAAATGAAACTCGGCTGCTCTGGCCGTTAAAGGGTGCCGTAAACGCCCAAATAAAAAATGGCTCCTGGCGCTGTATAAAAAACTGCCTAACGCAATTAAAACATCAACTTTTTTTAAACGCTTTTTAAAAATTGCCCTAAGCGCCAAATAAAATATCACTGCTCTGGCGCTTTATAAAAACTGCGTAACGCTCGTTAAAAAAGATGCAAAAAGTTTTTTTTTGCCTAGGCTTCATGACATTTCAAAAAGACATCCGAAAAAATTATCAGACAAAATATGAGGTGTTAAAATCGGATACAAAGAAAAATAATTTGGTTTTCGTTCTCACGAGAAAAGGGGTGGGGGGGGCTCATTCTTTTTTTCAATATTTATACAAAATATAATTCTTTTGTTTTCAATTGAAATAAATGTCATGTATCGTTAAAAATTATTACATTTTAAAAACTTTTACATATATGATTAAAAAAAATTATATTTACTTAATATTTATTATTTTTTTTTGTACATTAAAACCATATATTTCACTTTTTTTTCGAACTGTATTTCATAAATGTTTTCTTAACAAATGATAAGAATCGAAGTACTATTTTGTGATACTTGAATTCTAGAAAGCTCTCTAATTCTGTACTTTAAAAAATACTGATTCCCCCAAAAAAAAACAAAAAATGAAAAGGGCAGGCCTGTTAAAAGAATCTCAAAAAATTTAAACCCTTTTAAAAAATTTAAAAAAGATCTAATAAAATTATCACGAAAAATAACTGAATGTTATTCAAGGGCCATTTTCAAAGTGAACTACGTAAAGTGTAATATTACTTTTTATAATAAAATTTACCCTGAAAGTAAAATGTGATTTTTATTCAAGGTGGGAAGTTCACATTGACTACTACATATAAATAAAAAATGATTTAAAATTTTATTCTAGAAAAAAAGTGGATATGTTATTCTTTGCCAAAATATAATGTCGTTTAAGAGATTTTTTTAAAACATACTACCCCCTACAATGAAAAAAAAATTTCTTGTAATTCCCGAGACCCTTTGTTATGACTCAGAAAAAAAACATGGCGGCCTGCTCTCAAAAAAAATTTCATGGTGAATAAATAAATTTAAATAAAGTTTGAAAATTTAAAAATTAAAAAACTCCCAAACTTTCTTTAGTAAAATTTCCCGTAATGACCATCATTAAACCTAGGGAAAGGGGCTATGTGTTGGGGTTACATTTCGAATTTATTTAAAAACAAAAAAAGTTTTGTTTATGCATCGTTTCAGTGTTTGAAAACCCCCTTCTATTTTTATACCGAAAACCAAAATTTTTCATTTTTATCTAAAATAATATTATTTTTAAAAATTTTTGCAACTCTTTTAAAAAGAAAATAAAAGGCTTCCGGTTCCGTAAAAGGATGACAGGGGTGGGAAACGTGGCGGATTTGTAAGGAAAAGTGGAAAAGGGGGAGGTAATAGGAGTAAAGTGAGAGGGGGAGAAAAAAGAGGAGGGGAGATTGAAAGGATAAAAGGATAAAGGGGGAAGGGGTTGAAAGGGGAAAAATGGAAAAAATAGACATGACACTAACACGTGGAAAAAAAGGGAGAGGAGAGTGGTTTAGGGAGTTGCATAAATAAAAAGATAGGAATTTACTAGGGAAACAACGATTGGAGCATTGGGCATAGAGTAGGTGAACAAAAAAAAGCATAAGAGGGAAATGATTATGGAGAAATTTGAATGGGATGAGTCATGAGATAGGGTGTTGAGGGAAGGGGGAAAAAAGGGGGATGAGGAAGAAATAAAAAAAAAGGGGGGGAGGCCCAAAGATAAGGATTTTTTGGGAAAGGGAGGGGGGAGCAGTATGGGGATTATAGGGGTTTTTGAAAGGAAAAAAGAAAAAGGGAGAGGAGGGTAAAGGGAAAAAAGGAAAAGCCTGGAAGAAACAGGGGAATAAAAAAGGGGGTAAAAAATTAAAAAAAAGAAAGGGGGTAAAGAAAGGGAGGGGAAAAAAGTGGGAAAAAAATAAAAAAAAAGGGAAAAGGAAAATAAGTAAAAAGGGGGAAAAAAGGGAAAGGGAAGATAAAAAAAGGGGGGGGGGGGGAAATTGAAAAGGAGGTGGGAAAAAAAAGTGGGGGGAAAAAAAGGAAAAAAATAAAAAGAAAAAAGGGGGTTTCGGGGGGGTTTTGTGGCGGGGGTAAAGGGGGGTGAAAAAGGGGGGGTTTTGGGGGTG